>NC_092136.1:129009196-129129196 GCF_043159975.1 Macaca nemestrina | reverse complement strand
TAATGTCTGCTGAATCAGGTGATGAAAGATGAAGCATGGAACACGATGCCCACGAGCAGTCCAGCTGCTTTTCGGGGCCAGGATCTGTGTTTGTCGTAAGCTCAAGTCTCTAAAGATGCAGTGGCCTCTTGCTCCTCTTCCCAACAGTAAGGGCAGATACCAAACCTACTACCTATCTCTTTGCTTGGCTTAATTCTCTGTTCTTTGTTCATAGATCTTAAGTAGGTCTCTATTCCCACTTCTGAGAGCTAGAACCAGTTTGAGGTGTCTTCATGAAGTGTGTGGCAATGGTGTCCCTAAATAGCTTTGGGTGATGAAAGAAATTAGCTTGGGAGAGGCGTCTCCCTGTTTGTCTTCTCAGTCTTGGGAGTGGGCCCCAGTAGGGCTTTGCCCCAGCCCTGGCCTCTCTCTGCTCAGGGCTACGAGGTGCTCAGAGTGGTGCATTCTGAGTGTGTGAAAAGAGGAAAGGGAATATGAGTCAGAGGAGTAATTCCTAGGGCCAACCTCACCCTAGAATTGTTTCATCAAAATGGAGAGGTTGAACACCGGGGAACAAGCCCTTTGCCAAAGTCTCCACACTGTTCCGACTTGCCTTTGACTTGAGGACTCAGCAAACATTGACAGAGGGCTGACGAACCGAGAAGGGCTTGATTTACAGAGCACTCCTCTGTCCCAGGAAGAAACCAAACACTATAAATCACTTGGAGATGACCGAGGTTCTAAAGTGCCTATAAACAATATGAGCTGGTCTTACTCCTCACACTGCCTGGAGTCAGTTTCCAGTGGGCAGCATGCCCTCCTCAGAGGCAGGACAAAGAGGAACAGCTTCTGTACATACACCATTAGATGACTCAGATGAAGAGCCACATCAGTCACTGTCTTCTTCCAGGAAGACGTCTTGACATCACTGGGGGGAGTTTCATAATAACTCCTGCTCTCTGTCACCCAGCTTTAGGGGGCTTCTGTCAATACTAGGTGTGGTGATGTTTAATGGTATGAAGGAGGAGAGTCTAATTTTTATAGCTTAGCCCCAACAGCACAAGCACCTCAGTTACTACGATATTTTCTCAGACAGTCTGCCCAGTGATTGCAACCATAGCCCACTTCCCTAGGATATTGGAGTGCCACATGTATTCTTTATAGTGGTGACTCAAAACATCTATAGAAGAGGATCTATCTATCTGTCTATCTATCTATCTATCTATCTATCTATCTATCTATCAATCAACACATGCACACACATATACTTTGTTTACATCAATGAGATACTCATCTGGGTTTTATGGATATGAAATCTGGGATTCTTTTATCTTTCTTGTAGTCAGTCAGTTATTCCAGTTGTATTTTATAGCATTTGTTTTGGCTTAGTTTCTTCCTTCTAGATTATTTAATGACCTCATCAGCCTGGGAATTTAAAATATATACCTTGTGATTATCTGTTTAGCTGAAAAGTACTTATGTGTTTATTTGCTTACTTAATTTCTTGGGACTTTGGATGTGAGACTGGTACTGATGGCTGTGGGGTAGGTAATAGTGGCCCTACAGTTCCTTGGCTCTCTAGGATTCTGGAAGGAAAGTTGTTGTTTAAGAATTAACCTAACTGTATTTCTAGCGGAAGCACAAAACATCACATGGAATTCAAACATTGAGATTCCCAGTAGCATAAGACAGCATGTCACTGCTTGTCTCTGGATTCCAGTTTCCTATAAAATGAAGGGGTTGGCCTAAATGACAAAGGTCTCCTGCTAGCTCCATCTATCTACTTGCCCATCCATCCCCAGCAGGTTAGGTGATGGGGCTTCGTATTTTTAACTCTCCTGTCTTGTTACCGTAATTCCAGAGTGAGTCCTTGTGTATCTCCCTGGGCTCCTGTTCTCCAATTGCAGAATAGGGACCCTCTCCCATTGGCCTCTTTTCTACCTGCAAGGGAGTTGGTTTCAACCTCAGCTTCTCAGACAGGAGAGGTGATTGGGTTCATCCCTTTTTGAAGAATCTCCAAAGCACCGCCAAAGCTGGAAAGGAAGACCCATACCAGTACAGGCGGACGCCTTATTTCTTGTGAGGAAAACCATGAAGAATAGCTCCAACAGAGGAGCCTGGACCACTGCCCTGGGCAGGCAGCTCCACCCACCCATCCACAGGTGACCTTGGTGCTCCTTACACTTACAGAGTATGACAGCAGGAACGGCTGTGGAGATCATCTGTCTACTGTAATTTTGGAATATGATATGAACTGGGATCAACGTTTATTAAGCCTGAGGCCATCTTTTCCCTCGAGAGTTAATCCAAAGATTACCTGCTAAATGCAGAAATTCAGAGCCAAATCAGACGAAATACACAAAATGTGGTCCCTTCCCTCTAAGAGCATATAATCTAAATCAAACAGCATACATTGATAATGGGAAATCCTGGGCAGCTTTCAAGAGAATTGAATCAAATATTGAGATTACATCTTGGCCTTAGGCTTTTAGTGTACTTGGGGTGGGGCAAGGGTTGTGGGTTTAGATCCTGACTATGCTCTCAGCAGGAAAAATCACTGTCTGTAGCCAGTTGGTTAGGAGAGAATCCCAGGAGGTCAACAGGGAGTAGCACGGCATTTGGGAGGGGGCAGGTGGTGCAGGGCGGAGTCAAAGGCAGATGGGAAGAGCTCACATAACGAGGACCAGCATTTTCCAGAACCGTGCAATACTTGGCCACTTGAACTGCCAAGTTCACTCTCTTTCTCTCATTATTCAGATGTCTCTGGAAATTTCCACTTCCTAGGATGCATCCAATTACACCCAATCTCTTCACCTTTGCATATGGTATTAGAATTTAAATAAACATGTTAAATTTGCTCTATCTAAATTTGCACCGGCCTCTGGCAACTATTTCCATTTCAGTGGTTTAGTAAGTTATATCTACTGTATTCTTTGAGCAAGCAAGCAATACGCACCATACAGCCGGACAATGTCAGAGAAGAAGGTTAACTCCTCCCACTCACTCATTTCACAGGTGGGAACACGGATGTTCCCAGAGACTTGGTCAAACTTGCCTGGTCTGTGACTTTGGGAACACAGACATCCTCTGAGAGCGATGCTTTTTATACATGGCCTGGAGTTTGCTTCCTGATTATGTGCTCCTTCCTGCCCAGGTAGCCTCGGTTGGGCTCCACCATCCCTGCTGCGGTACCCACTCCTAGTACTTAAGAATGCCTCCTGTCTGGCTCCAGCATGAAGGTAACAGAGAAGAAAGAGCGGAGTTTTGGAAGATTACGTGGAGGAGAGAAGAGAGAGACTGAGGAAGTAAAAAAAGGCCATAGACAAATGAAAACTGTCTTGTGAACGTAAAGTGATTAACATGGATCACCTGGATTATGATGATTTAAAAGGCAGTTCACAAACAGAAATCCCAGAAAGGTTTAGAGCAAAATAATGACGTTCGGAGACTATGAATTTGGATCTCAACGTTCCAGTACCCTTATGCGGGAAAAGAAACTACTTTTAACTTAACAAGTATTCTAACTAGTCACTCTTTCAGAGTCTTTTTTTTTTTTTTAATGGAAAGTAACATTTTTCCATTAGAGGATTCAATTCTGCTACAGCTGCAAAAGGGTTACTTCTGGACTCAGAATCAAATCAACTTGTATAATCAATCTAATCAGCCAGACCCACTGATATGTATTAGTGGACCTGGCTTCTGTTCTAGGCTAGGAACTGAGAGCTCCCGACACTTTGTAACAGTGTAATAGGGGATAAAATGTCAGAAATTTCAGTGAAAATGGGGGTTAAGTTGTGCATTTAAAAAGCAACTTTTAGGTATAAGGTAGTAAGTAGATAGTACTTACGTGCCAGTAGTTCAGAAAGCAAAACACAGAATTCAAATGCCCAATGGCCAATTATTTGTTGCTTTGTACATTTGGGGACTATAAGCAGACAGACGCTAAGAAGCACACGTCCCTGGATTTATTTCTCAAAACATATCACACATTCCTGAGTTTCCTCACAGATCTTTTTAAAGATTACTCTCAGAATGTGCCCAAAGAGTCCCTGAACAAATGCTATTCATTGTGGTAAATATAACAAAAATCATTAAAAGATATCAGCATTTTAAATAGCGATTATAAGCCAGTGGTTGCCTTCTGTATTGCCCTGTTCGGTGTCTCTATGTTTTGTAAAGGCTTACATTGACTTGTGTACAGATATACCATTTGCATTTAGCTAATTGTGACATCGTGGTCATTTTCTATAAAGAGGTTAGTCTTTAAGCTGTTGGTAATGAATGTGGCTTAGTTTCTACTGGAAAATCTGATTCAGCTTACATCATTTTGACTTGTAGCACCTTTGCCAGGAATGAAATCTAAGAGTGCAAGACTGCCCTGTTTTTTCCCAGGTCTGCAGAGGCCTGTTGCTTTTAATGGGTTGTGTGTAGGACACAAGGATGTGACTCATCTATCCACTTAAGAGTCATTAAACAGTAATGCAAACAGCTCAGCATCAGTCATAACGTTCATTGTATGTACCACACTGAATGTGCATTACCATTTAGTTTTTGTTATTTTACAGGAAAGTGGCCATTGGTACCCAGTGAACAAGCAAAATATTTATTAAGCTTATTGTCATCAATGTCATTAACATAACTGTTGTCAGTGAGCATAGAACAAGTGTGCAGAGCTATTTGTTGTCAACTGAACCTCCTTGCCACCCCTTCTAATGCCTCCCGCTTCGTGGAAAAGAAATCAGGACTGTAGTTGTAATTTGCAGAATTCTCTTCTCTGTGAGGTTCCAGGAGAGACCATCCAGGAAGAGGTACTCATATGAGGAAGGAGGAAGGCAAGGCCAGTGTTCTCCACTGGCAGTTGTAGGCACACGCATGGAGAGATGTAAGGTTCAAAGCAGCTTTCAGATGAACTTTTGGAGAGTTGTCTTTTGTGCTACGAGAGGAAATAGATGTCTAGAGTGTCTCTAGGCTCGTAAGTTTTGCAGTTTTCCAGGCAAGCTCTTGGGAATCACGTGCTTCAGTGCTCCAAGCAGAGGGTTAACAATGGCCTCCTTGACCTTCACTTCCCCAGCAGCTGCAGAAGCTTCACTTCCTTGTCTTTAAACTATTAATATTTAGAAGACACAGAGTGGCTTCTATTTTCCTGATAAAAATGTGGCTGATACAAGAAGTAATTATTAAAAAATTAATAAAAAATTTAAAAAGGCAGAATGCATAAATCATAGATTAAAATAAACTGCCAGTGGGCTGTTGTTACTATAAAAATAAGATGGTTAAAGGCTGATCAAATGGAATAATGAAGAAATAAAAGTCATTCAAATAATCAATTAATTATAGAACAATCAATTAAATATATTAAATATTTATTATGTTTAATTATAATTTATTATGTAGATATTATATTTAATCTGTAAATATATGTGATATATATATAACAACTAGGAATCTAGATTGGTATCACATGATCAGTACCCAGCATGAAGTGAGCACAGCAAGCAGGAAGTAAGGCCAGGATGAAAGAACACACCTCAGCTAGAAACAGGAAATTAGAAGTTTGATTCACTTATCTATTTATGCAACAAATATTTTTGAACACTTACTCTACCCCAAGTACTGTGCTAATGGTGGAGGATGCAACAAGAACAAGATAAACGTGTAACTGCTGTTAAGGTGCTTATGGTCTACTTGGGAATATGGACGAGTGCATAGCCAACTGTCATTGAGTGTGATGCATGTCATGATGAGAGAAGTACATTAGGTTGTAGAAACACCCAGAGACAAGAAGTGGGTGGGATGGGGAGGAAAAAAGACTTCCTGAGAAAGTGGCTTCTAAACTGAGACTTGAAGGATGAAAGGAAGTTAATGGTCAAAGTGCATGGGGTAGAGGAGATGGAGGTTGAAGAGGGAGCTCAGAGGCTGTTTTGGTAGGCACCCCTTTGTCAGGTAGTAGTGGTGGTAAACTCCGAAGGCAATGGGGAGATATCGTAGGGTTTTAAGTAGCTGAATGGTAAGATCAGGTTTATGATTTCAAATGATGCCTCTGGCTGTAGGATCAAGAATGGATTTCAAGAGGGCAACATGGATGTGGGGAGAACAACTAGAGCCTGTTGTAACAGTCCACATACGAGATGTCCATAAGTTGGGCATGGCAGTGGGGATGGAGAGAAGTTAGCAGATACAAGAAATGTTTAGTCGATGACTGGTGGAGAGGTTAGAGAATGGGAGAAGTCAAGGATGACTCATTTCACATATGTGGAAACTGAAGCTTAGAGAGTTTGCATAGCTCACCTAAGGTCACATAGCCCGGAACAGTGGAGTTGGGATTCAAACCTCAATTCCGTTCACTCTAGAGCCTTCGCCTTTACCTCTAAGCTCTGTAGTGTATGAACCAGAACAGGCCACGAAGGCTCAAGTTTTAAAAAATCGTTAGGATGAGGTCCTTGTGTCACACAAGTTGACTCTTTTGTATTATTGTGACACAGTGGTTCTGCTGGGCTCTCTTTATCTCTTGTCATACCTGTACTGTATTTTTTCTACTTGATTTAACTTATTTTCATAATTTTTCCCTCTGTGTGTAACTGTTGTTGTAACTAAAGGAAAAGGGAGTGGGGAAAGAAGATGATTTCCCTCTCAGTAAAATTTTGGTTTCAATCTAAAGTAAATCTGGAAGGCATTTCTCCTTTACTTTTTACAGTATATATATCTGTAACTGTGGAAGTTCTAGAGGGTAAAAGCCACAACCAGCTGTCACGTTTTGTTTGCCAAAATGACTAAGATAATGGGTAAGGCTGAGAAAGCTGTAAAATAATTATCCCATATTGCTCCTAAACACCCACCTCTTCTGTTATACTTGAGATCTGTTAAACAAGTCTGAAATAGTTGGAAACAAATACTGACATGCCCGTGATTGTAACTCCTGTCATTTGTGGATGAATGTCAAGCCTCCCACTGCTGAACAAACCCCTGCGCTGAGCTCCAAACACCCGAGGACATCCCTGGCCACGTAACCTGGGTTCCTTAAACTTTATGTGCTGTGTCAATCTCAGCTGAGCTAAGGCCCCTCACTACCACCCCTCTGGCTGTAGGATCAAGAATGGATTTCAAAAGAGCAACACTACTACTACTACTACTATTACTACCACCCCCTGCCTTTTTTCCTGAAACCTGTACCAACCAAGTCAACAAAACCAGATGCTTATAAGCTAGTCTAGATTCCTCTTTCTCTCCTATTCCTCACATCTCATCAGCCACTAAATCTTGGCGATCCTACCTCTTAAATACCTCTTTAGTTTTTTCTTCCCTCTTCATTTCCACTGTAGTTGTCTTAGTACTGGTCACTGCTTCCATATTCCCGACGGATATTAATTTTTGTGACACGGAAACGAGAAAATGGAATGCCCAGTAATTTGCATACTCATAAGTTATTCTATATTTAGTGCAACATATTACTTATGTGTTTTTAAAATAATAAAAATTGGTCATAATCATAAATAATGAAGGGTTTTTTCTATGACAGGGTTATATTAAAATTTTGAGAGGCTTTCTGTAAAGAAAGAAAAAGATAATAATAAATGCTTTGCTACTATTACTATGAACCGAAACATTGTGACACAATTATATATTTCAATAACATGTAAAAGTGTCCTGTCACTAATATACACATTTCATAATAGAAAACATTAGAAGAGAAAATAAACACAAAATCAATGCCAAGTAAAGATTATCAGCACATTGAGTGATAATACAACAAATATTAAAAATTTTTAAAATTATCCTTAAAATAAAATTATAAGACACATAGGCATGAATTTCACCATCAAATAGTTTTGGACAATATTAGGACAAATATTCCAAATGTAGAAAAATAGCTTTCATCTTGTGTTACATTTATTGAATTGATTGGTTAGAGATGTGTTCAAAAGCATCTTCAAATTGGAAGTCAGGGAACATGTTGCTTCAAATAAGTTCATTTCCTTTTTTAGCAATGAAAATATTTTACCTGCTTGTTCTGGTTTTCATTTGCCATTGAAAAATATACTATTTTTGTTAATTCAGATTTTAGATCAGTTTCTGATTTCTTACTAGAACATTATATAACAACATTAATTTATTCTCTTCGTAGTTTTGTTGGGGGGGGTCAACATACTTGAAAAGAACTTCAGTGAATAGCAGATATTTAAACACTAGAAAACACCAACAATTCAGGCAACACTCAGATAACATGACATTCATATCCTCTAACAAGGTTACCATCACCCCCATGGATTTGCATGACAAAATTGTCCATTTAGGGATTTATTTTGCTTCCAAAACTTGTATTTCTTGACACACTACTTATAGGACTTACATAACATTTACTGTATGTATAATCTTATTAATATTTACTTTATTTGCAAGAGTGACTGATTAGCAGCAGACAGGGCTACCATCACACACTGACTTCATGACCACACTATTAGGCTGTGGCTGCTTCTCTCTTACATGCCTCTGCCTGGTTTCCAGATATGTCAACCTTAATACTTCTCTCTGTGGCTCAGGGTTCCTATTTTTACTTCTGGCTTGATGTCATTGGGTTCCTTTGAGCCAATAATGTCTCTTTGTTAACTGTTAAGCTCTAATTCTCACAGGAGAATTATAATACTTTCATTTTTCTGATTTCTTGACTGATTTTTCTAAAATTTGGGACTTAGAAAAACATATAAATTTCTCGAGAAACGTCAGGAAAGAATTCCCACATGGAAACACTATTACAGACCCTGTAATGTCTCAGTCAAATAATCACTATATAATACAGGTCTCTGGCCTCTTGCCATGTTTCCTTTCAGTCTATCCCTCCCACTGCTTATTCTGTAAAATGGACATGAACTTACCAAATTGTGTTATAATTTTAAAATATGCTTGCCTTTTCCATGAGACTGCACATTTCTCAAAAGCAGGAACGGAGTCTTAGCTCTTGATCTCCAATGTCTAGCAATGAATTGACGCATTTTAGGATCTTGATATATGCATGATAAATTGAGATGAATTAAATTGAATTTATTTGAAATAGAAAGATAGTGAGGACTTCTGGTTTTGGAAACCTGGTAGGTTGAGGCAATACACCTCTCCCATGACAATTGCCTAGGAATTCTAGATAACATACAGTAAAAACGTTAAAAACAGAGTTGAGTTTAGAAGAAAACAACAAAGAAGGCTTTAGATAGTACAAATAAGCAAAGACCCTGACAGCTAGAGCCATAAACACTGAAGTTGAAGTGCAGCTTGTGGGTGGGCCAGGGCAGGGCTTGTGGGGAGGGAGTCTGCAGGGATGATGCAGTTTCAGATCAGGAATTAAGCTGAGGCTTCTATAACCATCCTGGAAAAGGTGTCATTTTGCTCTTCAGGTCAGTATTAAAAAATGCTAATGGAGGAACAGATATTTCATGCACAAACAGGGCCCCCCTTCTCACTCTTCCCATAGGTCTTTTGAACCTGTTCTCCCTCCCAGTGATGCTGTATTGAGGGCAGAGGTGCGCTCAACATTGAATGAGACCACATTCAGGCTGCAGTGATCGTGCCCTAAAGAGTTTAAGACATGATTGAAAGAAGCCCTGTTCTATGTTTACATTATTAAATTCTGAATGGTAAGCTTAACATGACCAGAAAACAAGTTATCATTCACATCTTGCAAACACTGGATGAGCTTGCATTTTTGGTCATCACAAATGATACACAACTGCAATTTTATTTTTTTGAGACCGAGTCTTTCTCTGTTGCCCAGGCTGGAGTGCAGTGGCGTGATCTTGGCTCACTGCAAGCTCTGCCTCCCGGGTTCACGCCATTCTCCTCCCTCAGCCTCCCGAGTAGCTGGGACTACAGGCGTCCGCCACCATGCCTGGCTAAGTTTTTGTATTTTTTGTATTTTTTTTTAGTTGAGACGGGGTTTCACCATGTTAGCCAGGATAATCTCCGTCTCCTGACCTCATGATCCACCCGCCTTGGCCTCCCAAAGTGCTGGGATTACAGGCGTGAGCCGCTGTGCCTGGCCCATAATTGCAACTTTGAGAGTCATTGGAAGCCAGTATTCATGGGCAGCATGATGAATGATGCAATGCCATGAGTAATGGTGCAACCCGCGTTAACTGATAAATGGTTTTAGGGAACTGCAGAGGCAGGGAAATCTATGTTGTTTCAATAGAAACAGGTTCCAAAGAGTTATGCATATATTAGAAATTATTTCAACTCACATGTGTCCATGAATTTCACAATATATTTTTAAACGGAATTGTTTATGTAGACAAAATATGTTTGCCCAGCACCTTGCATACCCTATGGGTGACTCGGGCCCTAGCTTTCTCCCAACCAGGTCATATTTTAATGCGTTTGTTTCCCTTTAGGAAGAATGTATGGGAGTAAATTCTGAAGGATTGGGACCCAGGATGACGAAATTAAAGATTAGATCAGGCAGAATTAATTAATATTGGAGTAGTCACCTGGGACTCTTGGTTTAATGTATTGACTCAGACAACTATGAAGTGATACTTAACTGGAGCCTGGATTCAACAATGATCTACAGCAGAGTTTCTCAAAATTTAACATGCCGAAGAATCACCTGATGATCTTGTTCAAATGCAGATTCTGATTCTGTAGGACTAGGTGAGCCTGGGGTTATGTATTTCAAACAAGGTCTAATTCATGGATCCTATTCAAGTAGCAAAACCCTAAAATCGATAATGTAGAGAAAGGAGTCTAAAGGCTCAGGAGACAGGACTGTTGGAATGGACTTAACATGAGCAGCTTTCTCAGCCACTGCTTTTATTATTATTATTATTTTATTATGCTTTAAGTTCTAGGGTACATGTGCACAACGTGCAGGTTTGTTACACAGGTAGACATGTGCCGTGTTGTGTGCTGCACCCATTAACTTGTCATTTATGTTAGGTATATCTCCTAATGCTATCTCTTCCCCCTCCCCCCACCCCCCACCCCACGACAGGCCCCGGTGTGTGATGTTCCCCTTCCTGTGACCAAGTGTTCTTGTTGTTCAATTCCCACCTATGAGTGAGAACATGCAGTGTTTGGTTTTTTGTCTTTGCGATAGTTTGCTGAGAATGATGGTTTCTAGCTTCATCCATGTCCCTACAAAGGACATGAACTCATCCTTTTTTATGGCTGCATAGTATTCCATGGTGTATATGGGCCACATTTTCTTAATCCAGTCTATCAGTGATGGACATTTGGGTTGGTTCCAAGTCTTTGCTATTGTGAATAGTGCCACAGTAAACATACGTGTGCATGTGTCTTTATAGCAGCATGATTTATGATCCTTTGGGTATATACCCAGTAATGGTATGGCTGGGTCATATGGTACATCTAGTTCTAGATCCTTGAGGAATCGCCACACTCTCTTCCACAATGATTGAACTAGTTTACAATCCCACCAACAGTGTAAAAGTGTTCCTATTTCTTCACATCCTCTCCAGCACCTGTTGTTTCCTGACTTTTTAATGATTGCCATTCTAACTGGTGTGAGATGGTATCTCATTGTGGTTTTGATTTGCATTTCTCTGATGACCAGTGATGATGAGCATTTTTTCATGTGTCTGTTGGCTGCATAAATGTCTTCGTTTGAGAAGTGTCTGTTCATATCCTTTGCCCACTTTTTGATGGGGTTGTTTGTTTTTTCTTGTAAATTTGTTTGAGTTCTTTGTAGATCTCTGGATATTAGCCCTTTGTCAGATGGGTAGATTGCAGAAATTTCCTCCCATTCTGTAGGTTGCCTGTTCACTCTGATGGTAGTTTCTTTTGCTGTGTAGAAGCTCTTTAGTTTAATTAGATGCCATTTGTCAATTTTGGCTTTTGTTGCCATTGCTTTTGGTATTTTAGACATGAAGTCCTTGCCCATGCCTATGTCCTGAATGGTATTGCTTAGGTTTTCTTCTGGGGTTTTTATGGTTTTAGGTCTAACATTTAAGTCTTTAATCCATCTTGAATTAATTTTTGTATAAGGTGTAAGGAAGGGGAATCCATTTTCAGCTTTCTGCATATGGCTAGCCAGTTTTCCCAGCACCATTTATTAAATAGTGAACCCTTTCCCCATTTCTTGTTTTTGTCAGGTTTGTCAAAGATCAGATGGCTGTAGATGTGTGGTGTTATTTCTGAGGGCTGTGTTCTGTTCCATTGGCCTATATCTCTGTTTTGGTACCAGTATCATGCTGGTTACTGTAGCCTTGTAGTATAGTTTGAAGTCAGGTAGTGTGATGCCTCCAGCTTTGTTCTTTTGGCTTAGGATTGACTTGGCAAAGCGGGCTCTTTTTTGGTTCCATATGAACTTTAAAGTAGTTTTTTTCCAATTCTGTGAAGAAAGTCATTGGTAGCTTAATGGGGATGGCATTGAATCTATAAATTACCTTGGGCAGTATGGCCATTTTCATGATATTGATTCTTCCTATTCATGAGCATGGAATGTTCTTCCCTTTGTTTGTGTCCTCTTTTATTTCATTGAGCAGTGGTTTGTAGTTCTTGAAGAGGTCCTTCATATCCCTTGTAAGTTGGATTCCTAGCTATTTTATTCTATTTGAAGCAATTGTGAATGGGAGTTCACTCATGATTTGGCTCTCTGTCTGTTATTGGTGTATATGAGTGCCTGTCATTTTTGCACATTGATCTTGTATCCTGAAACTTTGCTCAAGTTGCTTATCAGCTTAAGGAGATTTTGGGCTGAGACGATGGGGCTTTCTAAATATACAATCATGTCACCTGCAAACAGGGACAATTTGACTTCCTCTTTTCCTAATTGAATACCCTTTATTTCTTTCTCCTGCCTGATTGCCCTGGCCAGAACTTCCAACACTATGTTGAATAGGAGTGGTGAGAGAGGGCATCCCTGTCTTGTGCCGGTTTTCAAAGGGAATGTTTCCAGTTTTTGCCCATTCAGTATGATATTGGCTGTGGGTTTGTCATAAATAGCTCTCATTATTTTGAGATACGTCCCATTAATACCGAATTTATTGAGAGTTTTTAGCATGAAGGGCTGTTGAATTTTGTCAAAGGCCTTTTCTGCATCTATTGAGATAATCATGTGGTTTTTGTCTTTGGTTCTGTTTATATGCTGGATTATGTTTATTAATTTGCGTATATTGAACCAGCCTTGCATCCCAGGGATGAAGCCCACTTGATCATGGTGGATAAGCTTTTTGATGTGCTGCTGGATTTTGTTTGCCAGTATTTTATTGAGAATTTTTGCATTGTTGTTCATCAGGGATAATGGTCTACAATTCTCTTTTTTTGTTGTGTCTCTGCCAGGCTTTGGTATCAGGATGATGCTGGCCTTATAAAATCAGTTACGGAGGATTCCTTTTTTTTTCTATTGATTGGAATAGTTGCAGAAGGAATGGTACCAGCTCCTCCTTGTACCTCTGGTAGAATTCGGCTGTGAATCCGTCTGGTCCTGGACTTTTTTTGGTTGGTAGGCTATTAATTATTGCCTAAATTTCAGAGCCTATTATTGGTCTACTCAGGGATTCAACTTCTTCCTGGTTTAGTCTTGGGAAGGTGTATGTGTCCAGGAATTTATCCATTTCTTCTAGATTTTCTAGTTTATTTGTGTAGAGGTGTTTACAGTATTCTCTGATGGTAGTTTGTATTTCTGTGGGATCAGTGGTGATATCCCCTTTATCATTTTTTATTGCGTCCATTTGATGCTTCTCTCTTTTCTTGTTTATTAGTCTTGCTAGCTGTCTCTCAATTTTTGTTGATCTTTTCAAAAAACCAGCTCCTGGATTCATTGATTTTTTTGAAGGGTTTTTTGTGTCTCTATCTCCTTCAGTTCTGCTCTGATCTTAGTTATTTCTTGCCTTCTGCTAGCTTTTGAATGTGTTCGTTCTTGCTTCTCTAGTTCTTTTAATTGTGATGTTAGGGTGTCAATTTTAGATCTTTCCTGCTTTCTCTTGTGGGCATTTAGTGCTAAAAATTTCCCTCTACACACTGCTTTTAATGTGTCCCAGAGATTCTGGTATGTTGTGTCTTTTTTCTCATTGGTTTCAAAGAACATCTTTATTTCTGCCTTCATTTTGTTATGTACCCAATAGTCTTTCAGGAGCAGGTTGTTCAGTTTCTATGTAGTTGAGCGGTTTTGATTGAGTTTCTTAGTCCTGAGTTCTAGTTTGATTGCACTGTGGTCTGACAGACAGTTTGTTATAATTTCTGTTCTTTCACATTTGCTGAGGAGTGCTTTACTTCCAACTATGGGTCAATTTTGGAATAAGTGCGATATGGTTCAGCCACTGCTTAACCATTTCCCCAGGAAGTCCTAGAGGTTATCCCCTTCGTTAAGATATAAAACTGCATTGTTCAGGAGAGCATCAGAATTACTAAAAGTGTTGTGGCTATCTGCCATAAGTCAGAGATCATGATGGGCAGATGTTGCAATGAAGTTGAGTTCCCTGATTTCAGTGGAAATAATGGGTGGTGGTATGGTAGAGCTCTGGTGCTGTTGCTTAGCTATCAAAAACATGTTTGTACAAAAGTATCATTATATGCTGCTGGAATAAAGCGTGCCATGGTCTGAATGTTTGTGTCTCCCCAAAATGTAAATGGTAAAATCCTAGCCCCCAAGGTAATGGTACTAGGAATAGGGTCTTTGGAAGGTGATTAGGTAATGAGGGAGGAGTTCTCATGGATGGGATTGTGCCCTTATAAAACAGGCCTGAGAGAGGCCCTCTTGCCTCTTCTGCCATGTAAGGACACAGCAAGAAGGAGCTGTTTATGAAGCCTGGCCCACACCAGACATTGAATCTCCTGGCACCTTGGCCTTGGGCTTCCCAGCCTCTAAAACTATGAAAAATAAATTTCTGTTGTTTATAAGACACCAAGTCTATATTATTTTGTTACAGCAGCTTAAATGGACTAAGACAGGGGCGATCTATATTTTTACTCACATGGATCTAAATGATGGCAAATTGATCAAGGACACAAAGGAATAGAATGGCTAGACAGTCTGCCAAAGTGCTACTTGAAATGTAAAAGTGGAAGTATTCTAAGTCTAGTGCGCAAAAATAGAAATCAAGACATTGTAATAGAGTTTCATAGTCTCTTACCCAATTATCAGACATAAGTCAGTTCAAAAAGACTTGGAGTCTCCTGACTGAGGAGAAAGTTAAGCTACCCGTTTGGGAAAGGGCCCTTGAGTATTATCACATGTATATACTGTAAATATTTCTTCATGTCTTTCCCCAAGAAACTAGCATACATTTACCAGAGTGACTGCACTGATGACAGAGAAATAAGCAGAACATTTGGGTATTCTTAGACACTGACTTTGAGCTGATACTAATCTCTAGAGTTCCATAAATGCCTTGGAGTTCACTGGCAAGAGCAAGGACTTACGAATGTTAGGTGACAGATGGACTCCTGACTCAAACTCATCTCAATAAAATAAGGAACCTATAACCTACTGTTGTCCCTACCCCAGACTGTATAGCGCAATTTAGAAATGCTTAGTAACCAGCAGAATCTCCATATTGGTTCTCTGATCTGTGGAGTGAGAGCTATTAGGTTAAGATGGACTAAGAAGGGGTCATTGAAACTGACTTTCTCTAAGGGAATTTCAGATCTATTTCCTCCACTAAGAACATTTAAAAGGCAGTGGGTGGTGATTCCTATGGCATCACCCTTTAGTAAACATGTTTTGCTTTGCTGGTAAAAAAGCTATGTGGGCCTTTGAGGATGACTGTGGATTATTTCAAACTTAATCAGGTGATAACTCCAATTCGAGCTGCAGTTCTGAGTGTGGAATATTTACTGGTGAAAGTCAACAGATCTTCTGGCACCTGGTATGCAATTATTGATCTAGCAGACATTTTCTATTCTTTTTTTTTAAACATAAAATTTACCATTGTAATGATTTTCAAATGCACAATTTACATTCACATTGTTGTTTTAGAGTTTTTTTTTCTTTTTTGTATATACATCAATAAAGATAATCAGAAGCAAATCAGACGGTTTGCTTTCAGTTGGAAGGGTCAGCAGTGCACTTTCACGGTCTTTCCTGAGTCATGTCAATCTCCTGCTCTCTGTCATAATATAATATTGCGGGATCTTGAGCATCTTGATTTTCTACAGAACATTATTCTGGTCATTATGCTAATTAGATCTGGTGGACAGGAAGTATCACATACCTTAAATGTCTTAATAAGACATATGCATGCCAGAAGATGAGAGATAAACCCCATGAAACTTCAGAAGACAGAAAAATCAGTAAAAAAGGCCATGGGCCTAGATTATGTCAGGATATCCTCCTATAAGTGAGAGACAAGACACTGTATCTTGAACTGGCCGTCATGAAGAAAGAAGCATAGATGGGTTGCTTTAGATTTTGCAGCCAAATATCTACCACATTAACATATTTACCAGATAATTCATAAAGCTGTCAGTTTTGAGTAAGTCCTCTAGCAAGAAACTATAAAACAGACCCAGACCACTGTGGAAGCTACCCTGACACTTGTGCCTTGTTGCCCTATCAGTTTCAATGGTGACTACAATGTTTCTGACAGACAGAGATGCTTTATAGAGCCTCAACTAAGACCCAGTGAGAGAATTACAGCACAGACCGCTAGGGATTCCGAGTAAGCCTGTCCATCTTTGCTAATAACTGTGAAAATCAGTTCTTAGATTGCTAACATGCCCTGCAGAAACTGAATGCCTGACCAGAAGACACCCAGTAACTGTGATCTGAAACACCCATCATGAACTGGATATTCTCTGATCCACTAAATAATAAAATTTGACATGGGCAGTAGGTTAAATGGATATGGCAGATCTAGAATGCACAAATAAATTCCATGAGCAGGTGGCTTAGACTCCCATGGTATCAGTTACTACTCCTTTGCCACCACATCCTCAACCCATAGCTACAACCTTATGGAACTTTTTTTTTTTGAGATGTAGTCTCACTCTGTCGCCCAGGCTGGAGTGCAGTGGTGTGATTTCGGCTCACTGCAACCTCTGTCTCCCAGGTTCAAGTGATTCTGCTGCCTCAGCCTCCCGAGTAGCTGGGACTACAGGAGCATGCCACCATGCCTGGCTAATTTTTTGTGTTTTTAGTAGAGACGGGGATTTTGCCATGTTGGCCAGGCTGTTCTCGAACTCCTGACCTCAGGTGAGCTGCCCGTCTTGGCCTCCCAAAGTGCTGGGATTACAGGTGTGAGCCACCGTGCCCGGCCCCTTATGGCACAGAGAAGGAATAATCACCGGCCCAGTGTTAAAATGCATGTGCATAGTATACTGGTGCTGGCTGGAAGTGGATGGCACCTGCATGGCAATGCAATTCTACCCAGCAATGCCCTTAAGAACTGTGATAAAGGGAAGTCACTCCAGTGGGCAGAACATCTGGAATACATCTGGTTTCCCTTTGTGTGGAAGGAAAGATGGCTTGAGGTATGAATCTATACAGGCCTACCTTGTGCTATTGTGCTTCACTTAACTGTGCTTCCCAAGCATTGTGTTTTTAACAAATTGAAGTCTATTGGCACCGTTTTTCCAACAGCATGTTCTCACTTTATATTTCTGCATTATAGTTTGATAATTCTCGCAATATTTCAAATTTTTCATTATTATTATCCTGTAATGATGATCAGTGAGCAATGATCTTTGATGTTACCATGGTGGTAATTGTTTTTGGGAGGCACAAAACTACACCACGTAAGAACTTAATCAGTAAATGTGTGTGTTCTGACTGCCCCACTAACCAGCCATTCCCCCATCTCTCTTCCTCTGCTCAGGTCTCTCTCCTCCCTGAGACACAGCAATATTGAAATTAGCCTAGTTAATAACCCTACAATGGTTTCTAAATGTTCAAATGAAAGGAAAAGTCACATGTCTCTCTCTTTAAAGCAAAAGCTAGAAATGATTAGGCTTAGTGAGGAAGGCATGTTGGAAGCCAAGACAGGCCAAAAGCTGGGTATCTTGCACCAGTTAGCTAAGTTTTGAATGCAAAGGAAAAGTTCTTGAAGGAAATTAAAAATGTTACTCTCGTGAACACATGAATGATAATAAAGTGAAACAGCCTAATTGCTGATGTGGAGAAAGTTTGAGTGGTCTGGATAGAAGATCAAGCTGACCGCAGCATTCCCTTAAGGCAAAGCCTAATCCAGAGCAAGGCTGTAACTCTCTTCAATTCTATGGAAACAGAGAGGTGAGGAAGCTGCAGAAGAAAAGTCAGAAGCTAGCAGAGGTTGGTTCATGAGGTTTAAAGAAAGAAGCCATTTCCACAATATAAAAGTGCAAAGTGAAGCAGCAAGTGCTGATGTAGAAGCTGCAGCAAATTATCCAGAAAATCTAGCTAAGAAAATTGATAAAGGTGGCTACACTAAACAACAGATCCTCAATGCAGATGAAGCAACCTGCTATTAGAAGAAGGTGCCATCTAGAACTTTCACAGATACAGAGGATAAGTCAATGTCTGGCTTCAAAGTTTCAAAGCATAGACTGACTCTTTAGTCAGGGTCAAATGCAGCTGGTATCTTGAAGTTGAAGACAATGCTCATTGACCATTCTGAAGATCCTAGGGCCCTTATAAATTATGCTAAATCAATTCCATCTGTGCGATATACATGGAAAAACAAAGCCTGGATGACAGTGCATCTGTTTACAGCATGGCTTGATGAATATTTTAAGCCCACCGTTGAGACCTACTTCTCAGAAAAAAGATCCCTTTCAAAATATTACTGCTCATTGAAAATGCACCGGATCATCCAAGAGCTCTGATGGAGATGTACAAGGGGATTAATGTTTTCATGCCTGCTAACATAGCATTGATTTTGCAACCCATGAATCAAGGAGTAATTCTGAATTTTAAATATTGTTATTTAAGAAATACATTTTGTAAGGCTACAGCTGCCATAAGTGGTGATTCCTCTGATGGATCTGGGAAAAGTAAAGTGAAAACTTTCTGGACAGGATTCACCATTCTAGATGCCATTAAGAACATCTGTGATTCATGAGAGAAGGTAAAAATATCCACATTCACAGGAATTTGGAAGAAGTTGATTCCAAGCCTCCCTGATGACTTTGAGGGCTTCAGCAGTTCAGCGGAGGAAATAGCTGCAGATATGGTGGAAACAGTAAGAACTAGGATTGGAAGTGGAGGCTGAAGATGTGGCTAAATTACTGCAATCTCATGATAAAACTAACAGGTGAGCAGTTGCTTCTTATGGATGAGCAAAGAAAGTGGTTTCTTGAGATGGAATCTACTCCTGGTGAAGATGCTGTGAACATTGTTGAAATGACAAGAAGGGATTCAGAATATCCCATAAACTTAGTTGATAAAGCAGTGGCAGAATTTCAGAGGATTGACTCCAGTTTTGAAAGAAGTTCTATTGTGGGTAAAATGCTATCAAACAGCACTGCGTGCTACAGAGAAATCTTTCATGTAAGGAGGAATCAATCAACGTGGCAAACTTCATTGTCTTATTTTAAGAAATTGCCACAGCCAACCCAACCTTCAGCAGCCACCACTCTGATCAGTCAACAACTGTCAACACTGAGACAAGACCTCCACTAGCAACAAGGTTGTGACTCTCTGAAGGCTCAGATGATGATTAGCATTCTTTTAGCAATATATTATTTTAAAATTAAGGTGTGTACATTATTTTTTAGACCTAATGCTGTTGCACACTTAATAAACAACAGTATCATGTAAACATAATTTTACATGTGCTGGGAAACCAAAAAATTCATGTGACCCACTTTATTGTGATATTCATTTGATTGTGGTGGTCTGGAACTAAACCTGCAATAATTCCGGGGTATGCTTGTGTTGATTTAAGGACAGTTACTTATATGGTGAATACCAGAGAGCATTGACCGTGGAAGAGGTTTTCAATAATCGAGTTTAAAGTAAAGGTGATATTTTAAGCTCTATCTTTACTTTTTGTTTTATTTCTCAATTTGTTCAGACCCAGGCAGGGAAGAGGGTGTTATCTGTGGGAGACTTCCTCAGAAAGCGCAGTAGTATGCAATCACCTAGCCTTAAATATGTATATGGAGAGACCAAAAATCTATAGCACTATGAGGAGAAATCCATAATCCTATGGGAAAAGACAGAATAGTATAGGTAATAAGATTTGTCTAATTGAAAGAATACAGAGCTTGGCTCCCAACTATTAGAGAACATACATTCTTTCAAGCATTCTGGAATACTTATAAAATTTTACCATGTACTAACCACAAAGCAAGTTTCAAAAAATATCCAAAAATCCCAGTTCATGTATTTAGACCAGATTGTCCAAGCACAATACATAATTAATTTCATAGGCATGAAATTAATAATAAAAAAAGACAAACCATTCTACCCTTTTACATTTGGACAATACAAGCACTCTTCTATAAAATCCCTAGTTCAAAAAAGAAATCAAAATGGGTGTTAGAAAGTATTTATAATAGTAACAGTGAAAATAGTAGCAATCAAACCTGTGACACATCGGTAAGACGAGAGTTAAAGGATTTGAGCCAAATCCACTAAGTGAATATTTATACAATTTGATTATATATGTGGGAAAATATAAAAGTAGATTTCTTCTTACTTACCAAAAAATGAATTCAGGAGTAAAGACCCAAATGGAAAAACTAAAACTCTCAATGTTTTACACAAAAATATATGCAATAGCTTATGAACTTGGGATGGGAAAGAATCCATTAGATGATACATAAAAAGTTTAAACTGTGAAGGAAAAGATTGCTAAATTTGGTTGTATTAAAATGTAAAACTTCTATACAATAGAAAACTCCATAGGCCAAGTTCAAAGACCAGCCACACACACAGAGGAGAAATCTGCGGTGTAGAGGGCAGGGAAAAAATTATTATCCAGAATACTTAAAGGATTACAAGTCGGTAAGAAAAGGACAACCCAAAAGAAAAACAAACAAAGGATATTTCTGAACAATTCACAGAACAGGAAACCCAAGTGGATTATAGAATGATTTTCTCTGTGTTAGTAATTAGCTAAAAGATAATTGAAATTTTATAGCTATCAGTTTAGGAAAAAAAATAGTCTGATTTCATTAAGTATTGGCAAGAACATGGAGAAATCAGGTTTGATTTCTTGCTGATGGTAGTATATATCAGTACAATCAATTTGGAGACAGCTTAGCAACGCTTGGTAAAGGTGAAGCTGCACAAACCTTCTGACCCAGTAATTCCCCTTCCAGGGATCTCCTTGAGAAGCTCTTGCACAAATGCCCGGAAAGACACGTATGAGCATGTCTAAGGAGGCTTTGTTAGTAACAGTAAAACATTAGAAATAACCCTCACCTATCTTAGGGAAATGTCCACAATTTCACCCATGGCAAGCCTGTAGGTCAGACAGGAGAACCAGCACTGACATGCTGCAGGTGCTTGAAGAGAACTGTCGAGGGCACACAAGGAGGGAGTGTGCTTGAATGGGCGTCTGAATGACAGTAAAAAAGACTAGACAAAACAAATATGGGAATGTCAGCCTAGGCAGACGGTGAGCAAAGGTGTAAAGCCTGGAGCCAGCCTGGCATCTGGGGAGGCATCTGAGACAGAAGTGGGAGGCGTCGTGATGCTATAGGGGTGATGGGGCAAGACAGAGGACTGGGGCGGGAAAGGTGGCAGAGGCCAAAGAATGAATGTTGTGCAGAGAAGTTGAGACCTCAATCCTGCAGGCCAGTAATTTCCTTACTTTTGGGCTTTATGATGCCTTTATGCTTTTAAAAATTATTGGGGACCCAAAGGATTTTGTGTTCAGGTGTGTTATGTAGAAATTTATTACATTCAAAATTAAAACCAGGAATATTAAGTATTTTGTTACTTATTTAAAAGTAACAGTAATAAGGCCATGACATGTTAATATAGATAACATATTTGTATTGTCCAAGATAAAAAAAAAATTGTAAGAGACATCTGGTTTACTGGAAGATAGCTGGATTTCAAGTTTTTTACAATATGTTGTTTTGGTTGAAGTGTATGAAGAAAAGCTTGTCTCGTATAGATAGCTGGAAAGGGAGAAGCCTTTTTCACTCATTCTGAATGTTCTTTGATACCATACGAAAACTGGGTAACTGGTAGTTTCTCAAAAGTTAGTTGCAATGTGGAACCTGAAGCCATATTAACAAATGTTTCAAACTCGGTTACATTAAAATCCATTGGTCCATCGTGCACCTGAATAGACCTTTTAAAAATGTGTGCATGATTTTGTAATATACACCATTAGTTATATGGAAAATATTGGCTGAGTTATGTAAATCTTCCCAATGTTAATGCATTTCATTATACAAGACCCAAAACAAACTCCACATGTTTTTTAATATCACCACCAATCTCATCAGAAAAGTCATTAAGTGTTGAGAAGCTGTCATGCTTATCGTGACAGATGCATGTTTTCCGAAATTCTAATTTTTGCTTGAAAGATCACATTTTATCATTGGCAACAAACACTGCTGGTTGTTTTCCTTGAAGTGACAAGCTCACTTTATTAATTTTTGAGATTATAACTGCCAGATACCTAAGTCTAAATAACCACAGTCTGTCTGTCAGTCATGCTTTCAAGTAAAAATGATGTTAGGCAGAAGAAAAGAAAGGCAGTTTAGCTTGCAACTCAAATGATCGCACAAATGCTTTTCCCTGAGACAACCGCCGTACTTTGGTATGTAGCAGAATTGTTTACGAGTACTTTGTATTTTGACATGCAGTATATTTAAAAAATGCTCATTAAAGGGCTGAGATTTTAAAAAGTTAATATTTTTGCTGCTTCATAGTGGCATTTTTAAGTGAAACTAGCTTTGTTATCTTCTGCAAATGCATGAGGTAAAGATACAAACACTAGGTTAGAGTATAGTTTTATTCTATGCCTTAATTTGTGCTGAGGCACCTACTGATTTGCCCACTATTGTTTTTTCACCATCATGCAACTATCAACACAGTGAAAAGGCTAAATAATCTCCTATTCTTATTTTGAAAATAGTTTTGACCTGACCTCATGTACCCTCTGAAAGTGTCTTGGAGTTCCACATTATACTTTGAGAACTGTTGTTAGATAAGATGGAGACTATCAGGGAAGGACATGGCCAAATTTGCAATTTAGGAGGATCATTCTGCCAACAGCATGGCTGATGAGTTGGATGGGATCAGTCTGTGGGCAGGAGACTATGGCAGTGTTCCAGGAGAAGTGATGAGAGCCCTGAACTAGGACCAAGGCTGTGGGCATAGGGAGCATGGAGACAGGAAACATGACGAGTCCAGGATGTCTCCCAGCTCCCCTGACTGCAGAGAGGATTCACAGAGATGGGAAACTCAGGAGAAGCAGCAGATGGGGGCTCAGCTTTGGTTTGGTTGATATTGAGGTGCCATTCATGGAGATGTGTCCAAGGCAGCTGTTTATATGGATCCTGAGATACATGTTTGAGAACTAAAATCAAAGAAACGTCAAGGAAAGATGAAATATTGGAGGGTTAGTCTTGAGCCTACAACTCACTTACTACCAAGCTTTAATGAATAGGTAGAAGAAGAGGAATCTGCAAAGGAGACTGAGAAGGAACAATAAGAAAGACAGAAGGACAACCACAGGACATTTTTTCATGGGATATGAGAGTATTTCCAGAAGGTGAAGCCCAACCATGGCAAATGCTATAGATACCTAAGAACTAAAAGGAGTTCCTGAAAACATAAGCCCCGCGAAGCCTTTAACCAGTGCATCCCCATGCCTGGAACACTGCCTGGTTCAGAGTAGATGCATGTAATTCCTGCTGAATGAACAAATGAGCCAGCCCATTGGAACTTGCCATTGAGGGCACTGGTGACTGCTGTCATAGTGACTTTGTGGAGTGTAGACACAAGCCTGGCACTGTCCATGAAAAAAATGCAGGAAAGAAGAGGTGAGTGTACATTTTTTAAAAGGAACTTGGTTATCAAAGGAAGGGAAGAGATAGAGATCTTGCAAGCAAAACGAGGTGAAGGATGGCTTATATTTAGTTAGGCTGATTTTTCTTTTAAGAATGAGAGACTTCTAAGTATGTTTTATACGCACTGGGGAAGGAGCAAGTAGAAAGAGAAAGGTTGACAATTAATGGTAAATTATAATCCTTTTATTCACAGCTTCCTGTCTCCTCAAGCTCCTTAGTCCCCAAAGCTTGAAGAGAGATGGCTTGAAGACAGATTCTCCTTGACACAAAGTGTACTCCGGGCAAACTTTTGCCTGTGCTGATCATCCACAAGGAAAGCACTACTGAGAAATTATGCCTCCTCCTGTCCCCTTCTGTCCTAGCACCAGACTGTCATTTATCTCAGCCTTTCGTAACCTGGCATTTTTAAGTGAACCCAGCTTTATTTTCTTCTGGTAAATGCATGAGGACTTCAAGGCATCACACCCCAGATGTAGCTCCAGAAGCTCCAGAGTCTGCCATGCTGAGTCCAACCATGTGCACGACTTTGAGTTCTTCAGAAGTGCCACCTCTTTCTCACCTCCCAGCTTCCTTGCCCAGCGCAGTCTTCCTCTGCATGTCTAGCTGGCTAACTGCTCCTCACCCTTGAGCTCCCTCCCCTGAGCTTCCTCTCTCATAGCACACATCCCACTAGACTGCAAATTCCTCTTCACAAGCTTTCTTCTCCTGCTAGTCTAGAAGCTGTGTGAAGGGAGGTACCAAGTCTTGCTCTCTGTGTGTCCCCAGCACCCAGCACATAGTAAGGCTCGCTAAATGTATGTATTCCAAATCTCCTTTCATCCTAATTCTCTTCATGGACAAAGACCTAGGCAGGGCAACAGGCTCAGAAATGGAATCCAAAGCATCGCTTTAGGTTACATAGTTTCTCTGTAGAGTCTAATTTTCTCTGGCTGCTGACTGAGGCTGCACACAGCCTGCAGACTTGGAGGCAGTGAGGACTACATCATAATAACCATCTATTAAACTTCAAAGGGAGAAAAATTAAAAACATGAATGGAACTAATTGCTGGCTGCCACAAATTGGTTTCTGGGCATTATAAATGGTTTAATAGTTGGTCTAGATACCACTGCGATAGGTCGCTGCCATTTACAACTACAAACACAGAGAGATGCGAAGATAACCGATGCAGGCTGTGGCCTCCGCAGTCACGGCTCCACAGCCGCAAGGGAAGACCTGTACCTGTTTTCAGTGTTTGACATATTTATCTGTCACAAAGTAGCCAAAAATGACTCCTGTCTAACAATTACATAACCTAAAGACATGGCGCCCAGGTGAAACAAACCAAACTTCACAGACTAGCCTGGCGAGGAGTCAGGATGCCTGGAGGTTGGATCAGGCTCTGAAGTAACCAGCCCTGTGCTCACAGGCCAGTTGCCTATTTTGGCTACTCAGTGAGGCCTGATAGAATATAGCTGTCTGTGGGGTCCACACGCACGAATTCAACCCACCTCAGATGGAAAATATTCAAAAAATGGCATCTGTACTGAACATGTACAGACTCTTTTTTCTTGTCATTTTCCCTTCAACAATAAGGTCTAATGATTTATATAGTAGATTACACTGTACTGGGTATTATAAGTAACCTAGAGATGATGTAAAGTATATGGAAGAAGTGCATAGGTTATATGCAAATACTGTGCCATTTTATATCAAGGACTTGGGCTTCTGTGGATTTTGGTATCCTGGGAAGGTGCTAAAATGAATCCTCTAGGGATACCAAAGGATGACTGTACTTGGGCAGATGCATTCACTTATTCATTTAATCAGTCCAGATTTATTAAGTACCTACCACATTCCTGGCACAACACTAGGTACTCGGGCTACCTTGAGATTCCAGTCCACCATAAGGCTTATGCCAAAGAACACGACGTGGTGATGCTGTTGAGGTATGCACGGGTGCCATCGGGGAGGTACGGAAGGAGTAACAAAAACTCAGCAGAGAGAAAACACATGAAGTCTCAAGAGGGAGCGATCTTTGAATTGGGCTTTAAATGATAAATACGAGTTTGTCAGGCAGGGAAGAAGGAAATGCCATTCAAAATAACAGGAACAGGGCATCAAAGATAAACATGAAAAAGAAATGTTTAGAGAACAATGAGTGTTAGGTGGGTGTGGTTAGAGGAGAGGAACCTGTTAGGTTCAGTTAGGGAGGTCTGGGAGGTGTCTGGGCACTCTCTTGTAGGCAATAGGCAGTGGTACTTACACTTCAGCGTGTACCAGCATTACCAGGAGGGCTTGTTAAAACACAGATTGCTGGGCCCCTCTCCCATAGTTTCTGATTTAGCAGTGCTGGGGGAGGGCCTGAGGATTGGCATCTCTATTAAGCTCCCAGGTGACACTGCTTCTGCCAGTCCTGGGACCACGTTCAGGGAGCCACTGCGCTAGGGAGTCCTCCCTTCTGAAGCTTGTATGTCCAATCTGTTGAAGCAAGTAGTTGGCACCGCATAGAGCAGATTGGAAGGGGACAGGCTGAAGGCAGAGTGGCATCCAGGAGGCTTGTAGAGGCTCCTAGAAACAAAACTCCTGCCAACTTTTGCAACTCAAGAGTCCCCAACTCATCTTAAGCCTTAATGTTTGTTTCCTTTATTTAGCCTGTTACTGGTACCTGAAATTTTTACTAGCAGCTTTTCTCATTTGGATTATGAATTGCAAATACTTCTGGAAGGGGCCGCACATGAAACTGCAATCAGGGCTTTACTATAGAGTGGTAATTTAATTATGGGAGTCTTTTCATGCAGAGCTGGATGAGACAATGGTCATTTCTAATGCACTGGGGGGGGGGGCAGATTCACTCCTGGCTATACCGTACTCTGATGGCACACTGTTACCCAAGTCACTTCACCTCCCTGAGTCTCAGTCTCAGTCTACTCTTTGGAAAAATTGTGGATGATTATAATAACACCTGCCACAGTGAGAAAATGTGTGTAAGAGCTTCTGGAATATATCAAGTGCTAAAAAGAAATGCTAACATATATGCACATACACACATATATTCTTTTAGTGCGTCTTTTAGCATATTGAAAACTTCAGAAGACTGTTCATGGATCTAAGGTTTGTCAAGCCTGTTGGGTTATTGCCTTGTGTGTGTATGAGAGAGACACAGACACAGACACAGAGAGACAAAGTAAGACAGAGAGAGCAGGAGAGGTAGGAAAGGAGTGACATAGAATACGTCAGAGTGAAAATTTTACCATTGGCCTTTTGGTCTGTATTTACAATAACTTTTACAAGACTCCTAAGTTAAAACAGGTCAAGATTTAGAAATCTTATAGGCAGGGATTTCTCCTTGTTATCAAATAGAAAAAAAAAAAATCCTTCCTTGGGTCTTTAGGGACTTCCTAGTTTCTGTCTGGATGTTTGCACTGTTTTCTACGAATCCCCAAACAGGCAGTATTGATCAGGCCCAGACTGAATGCACCTAATCCCTTTAAACAAATACATGTCTAGCCAGTTCTGGGAAACCTTTTCTTAACCTTGGTGTGATTCTCCACCTCCAGGATATTGACAGGCCAGGTTTAAAGGGCTCCTTTAACTAAATGTGAGTGAAGTTCTCCTTTCATCAGGAAGGGGTGCACAGAGGATGTAACATTTATTCTGGAGTACCTTGGCAGGCGCACCCTGGAACGGCAAGCTATCAGCTTACCCACAAGTGAACCGTTCCTGCGTGGCATGGTTAATCGCAGCAGCTTCACCATGGTAAAAGATAAACAATGTCCTTTCTGTCTCATCCCAAGGAAAAGAAAGACGACATCTACCAGTTTGTAAGGGGATAATTTCCTAATTATCCCATGAAGTTTGTTATTTCTGGTGGGTCTTTAAATCAGGCTGAGAAGAGTGAAATCAGATCCTTCCTTTCCAGATGAAAAGGGTTATTGACAGCGTTAGGTTTTCGCAGTGTCTCCCTCTACAGCTGAAGGAAGAATCCGCGGTCTCCATGGCGGTAGTCCTGGAGGCAGCAGCAGCAGCAGCATGTGCAGGAGAAGGTCCTGAATGGAAAGGCTGGGGCTGGTGGACTTCAGTTTGGTCACAATGTCGTTGTTTAATTACTTGGAAAAGCTCCCTCCAGAGTGAGCGGAGGCCCGGACAATACATGACTCACAGCATATTGACTCCTGAACGCTTTAGAAATGAAGCTTGACTTAATTTTCGGCAGCCATTAAATTCTCCTCACGGCATTTTGTGAAAAAAGGAGGGGCATTCTGGTCGTGATTATCAAACCATAACCACGCTCAGCCACACCTGGGCACTCCCAGACTGTCAGATGCTAGTCAGGAAACGAAACGAACATTTCTGTAGGACCCATCATGTGCTCCAGAACTTTCCAGCCTCCTGCCTGACGTCTTGCAACAATCCCGCGAGGCAAGTGGAATAGCTGCTATTTCAAAGTCAGGAAACTGAAGCTCAAAGTCCAAATTCCCAAAGGGAGGAGCTGAAGAAGAGCGCCAGTCTCACCCCATCATTCTGTGACCTTCCAGAAGGAAGAGGCCAGCCTGGTAGCTCTCTGTTTCCAGAGCTCTGCTTCTTTCACCTTCTGTCTCCCACTCTGACTGCGGGGCGCTTACACACAGGGGCCAGCAGGAAACAGAGACAAAGGGGTGAAGGTGTAAGAACAGGAGCAGGGAGGAAAACTCGGCACCACCTGGAGGTGAGAAGGATTGGCGTTGCCAGGGACGCCAGGGCTGGTACCAAGAAGAACAGAGAAGGTGGTAAAATGTGGCCTTGTCCTTTCTCCAGTTCCAGAAGGGCCGGCATGCCTCCATTCCTAGAGTCCATTGATTAACTCAACAGCTGTTTATTAAGCATCTACTGTGTCCCCAGTACTTTAATGGGCGCTGGGAATACAGCAGCCATCAAACAAAACTCCTTCCCCCAGGGAGCTTACATTCTAGGGGAGTTTCTATCCAGCAGCTTCAGGCAGTCCTCTGGCGGCTTAGAATGAGGGTGCCCCCTCTGGTTCCCATGGACACGCACACGCGCAGACACACATGCGCTCACATATGTATATGTGTGCACTCATATGCAGTTACTCGCGCGCGCACACGCACTGCCCTGTCTTGCCACCCTTTCTCTAGCCAAGCATCTGAAGCAGAGGCACAGCGCGGTGGCTCCCGGATGGCCGTGCGCGAGGAGCAGGCCAAGCCCGCGGCAGCCACCAGCATCTCAAGGCCCGCGCAGTCGGCAGGGCGCAGCTGTGCGGTGTCCCTGGGAGGGAAGGAGGCTGCGCGGAGCCCCCGAGCCCTAGCCCCAGCCCCGCGTGGTTACACCTGCCCGCGCTCCCTCTCAGGGCATAGCAGGGCTCTTCCTCCAGGGACTTGCCATGGAGCAGGCGGTATCAACCCCTCCAGGCTCCCGCTGGCCCACATTCGCCACCCGCCTTTGCCTCTTAGCCCCACAGACCCACCCGGGCTTCTGCCAGGCACAGCCACGCTGGACTTATTCCTCCTTCCTCTAATGATTTCTGGGACCCAGCCTGGAGGGAGAAAAGAGGGAAGGTGTCCGCCTGGGCCAGCCTTGGTGTTTGGGTGAGACACAGGTGGAAAACAATTACAGGGCTCTTTGGAAACAGCCTCAGCCCAGGAACTGTGGCAGAAACTTGGACTCGGTGGCCTGAAACCAGGCTGAGGAGCACGGTCAGGCAGTGCGGACACGTCCCTCGGGGCTGATTGAGTAGACACTCCTTCCTTCCGAAACATTTTCGTCGGCTGTTTGTTTGTTTCCAAACCTAGCAACCACCTATCATCACCACTTCCCCTCACAAATGCTTTCCCTAACGCGAGGCTGCGTGCAGGACGGCGTGCACTATGACGGCCTCCTCTCACTCAGCTTCTCCCGTGCTCTCTGAGTCTCTGGTAGGCAACTCCCTACCAGGCCACATTTGTTTCCCTGGGCCAGTTAGCACCTTCGAGAGGTTCTCCTGTGGCCATGCCCACCTGCCTGTCCTCTCAGGAGAAAGAGAGTGGCAGGGCAGGAGGAGGGTCCCCGCCTCCACAGGACAGCTGGCTTAGCTCTGCAGAGCCCCTGTGGCTGGGAGGGTGTTTGTTAGGACCCCACGGGGTCAGCGCACAGGCAGGCTTTCCGGGCGGGTGGGCCTGCCTCCGTCCCATCCTGCACCCACTGGATCAATGTCAACAGCAAGAGACCCACACAGGGTCTGGTTCTCTCTCCTTGGCAGGTACAAGAGAACTCTGCATTTGTCTTTTGCCCACAACTTCGCTAAAGAAGTACAGAGGCCAAGCAACTCCAAGGCTGTTTGGAAGGAGAGCTGGGCTCTGCCTCCTGGGAGAGTTGGAGGACGTTTATTCTCTGCGGAGTGTTAAGGGAGGACTGCCCTATTCCTTGTCTGCTGGTACTTGCCCTGGGAGCCGGTGCATCTTATCCCTTTTAATTCTCACTGGCTCTGCTAGACACGTATGACCATCCCATTTTACGAGCAAGGAGACTGAGTTTCAGAGAGTTGTTCCTGTATAGCTGTAAATGTGGGAGGCTGAATAGGACGGGTTACATCACCTTAAACTAGTTTTATGGCCAATAGGAATTCATTTTCCTGGTTCTTTCAAAGCAGTGGATAAGGCTGGGAATTAGGATGCCCTCCTTCTACTCCGGTCATGCCAGTTTGGCCTCTACTCTATAAACAGCCCTTGTTCTTTTCTGTCTCCTCGATTCTCTCACGTAGCTTCCCCAACTTGGAATGCCACTCTCCCTCCCACCAGTTCAACTCCTGCACACTTGAAAGGCCCTGCTAACAAACCTCTTCCCACAGGAGCCTTTCCCTGCCCACTCTAGCTTTTGGCCATCTCTCCCTACTCTAATAATTGCATTCTGTCATGAAATCAAACTCTTCATGACAGTACTGCCTTTTATGATTTGCTCATTGTTTCCATTTCATTGGTCTCATTCCATCAGCCAGACTGATCTCTGTAAGGGCAGGGACCAAGCATGGACACTTCCCCTAGATGCCCCGCTGTTTCCAGCCGAGTGCTGCTATGAAGTTGCACTCAGTGACTCTTACTTGGCTAACATTCTAAACACGAGCCAAGGAGTCTTTGCTACAAGACAGTGAGGGGTGGTACTATTGGGCTTTCAGCCATTAATTGGCTAGCAGCAACTCACTGGGTGGCCAGCCTTCCTGGTTCCTCCAGACTGTCAAGAAGGATTGCACCTGAGTTCGCTGAGAAAGGGAGACAGAGCTTAATTGTGTCCTCCATTCACACTAAAGCACCCAAGGACTAAGACCAGAAGTGCGGACAGGCGTAACTACGCGGGGCTGGGGCTCCGGGGCCTCTGCGCAGCCTCCTTCCCTCCCAGGTGTGTGATGACTGAGGATAAGTAAGTGAAATGCAAACAGTTATATACATAACAAACAATCTGGCCTAAAGTTGAAAACCACAAGGTAAACTATTGGAGTATTTCTTTCTGGGGCCCAGCATGGAAGGAGAAGAGAGGGAAGGTGTCCACCTGCGCCAGCCATGGTGTTTGGGTGAGGCACAGGTTGAAAGCAATTACAGGGCTCTCTGGAAACAGCCTCGGCCCTGGAACTGTGGCAGAAGCTTGGACTCGGTGGCCTGCTTTCAAATTATTGGAGTACTCTTTGGAGTATTTCTGTGCTTCCTGTTGAAAGTTTGAGGCTGTTCAATGACATCATCTAAGGCCAAGTCCTTTTCCTGTTACCTTCCCAGCATGCATGAGTGGTCATTTCTTACCTCTACAGCTTATAACACGTTTTCACATCTGTCATCCCGTTTATTTCTTGCAAGACTTTGAAAGGGAATAACGTAACAATAACAATGTTAATGAAAATGTTGATATTTATTAAATACTTACATGTTCTAGGCATCAAGGGCACTAAGGGCTTTATGTATATTAATTGGTTTGTTCCTTACCATTTTACAGATGCAGAAACTGAGGCACTGAGAATAATGATTTCAGACCATACAGCCTTCCAAGTGGCAAAACCTGGGCTTGAACCAGGTCTCCTGAGCTACAGCCTAGCAGAGAGAGAGACAACCACCATGTCCTCTTGCCTGTGGCCGCATCCAGTGCCAGTTTAACTCAGCTCTTCCAGGAAGCCGCTTTCTCCCCCTGGCCCCAGGCTTGTTCTTGGGGAAGATTCAGGGACTGGGTTGGTATCCTGAACTCAAGGGAGGGAGACAGGAGACCTGGGCTTAGCTTGGTCATTCCCTTAACCTCTCCAAGCCAAACTTTTGTCACCTGCAAATTAGGAATGATGGTCCTAAAATATCTGATAGGCCTGTTGGAAGCATCTAATGAGACAGTGTAAATATAAAGCACTTGTAATCAAATTCCCCTCCTCTTCCCTTTCCCCACTGTTCTAGGGAGCATTGCTTGTATAGACACAGGGTTTATTGTTGAATTGACGTTTATTTGCTGGGCCACACTCCTTAATATAATAAGGCAAGAACCGCTGAAAGGAACTCTGACTCCTGATATCCCCTGGGAAGAAGGCCTGTCTTCAGTATGGAAGTAAGAACTCAGAAAGTAGGTCGTGGGTGGGAGAGAGACATCTGGCTCCTTGGTCTCTTTCTCTCCAGCCTGGACCTTGTGGACTCTAGACAGGCTGGAGGATATCCTTTGCAGACAAGTGAGGCTGGGCAGAGACCCTCTCTGTGTGGGCCACAGGGTGCAGCAGTCACCTTCAGAGTTACTTGCATGTTATTCCCCACTTGAGTTACATCTTGTTTAAAAGCTCCAGCCTGGTCTCAGCCATGCCACTGAGGACAACAGGATATTCAAGTCTGGGCTTTTGGGGTAAGTAAGAGCAGTGCGTGCTGGTCAGCAGGGTGTGGTACCAGCAGCCTGTGTTGGTGGGAATGTCCCCAAGGCAGAGGGGGACCAAGAGCAGAGGTAGGAGATACAGCCACCCAAGTGGGGATCCTCCCTCCCTGCCAGCACTCCTTTGGTCAACACCTGCATTCCAGGTCTTACTGAAGGGGCTCTTGAGTGCTGAGAGCTCCACAAGAGGAAGAAGATGCCTGGGCGCTGAGTAAGGAAACTGACATGAAACACCTACCTTCCACCAGACAGGGCTGCTGGGAACACCGTGGGCATTTTCTCACTTCATTTTCACAATGACCCTACAAGGTAGATGCTGTGACTTTCTCCCATGTTTGGGGAAACTTGGCCTTGGAGAGGTCAGCTGGTGCACCCCAGGGGCCAGGCCGTGGGTGACGAGGCTGGGATCCAAAGCCAGGTCTGCGGGACTCACCTGCTGGTGCCATCTCCAGATACCCTGCAGTGTGCCTGGGGTGGCTCGGTCTGCTGTGGCTCTTTGTTTCTCTCTGAGAGAAGGGAGGGAATGGTTATTTCACTGGCTGGGATGGTGAGATCGTTATCACCCTCAAAAAGCATGTATTAAATCCCTAATTGTTCATGGCGCTGAGCACAGGACTGAATTATTTTGTATACAAAAATAATTAACAAAAGTGCACAGATAGGGTCTCTGCCTTCTGGGAACACAGGATCCCCAGCATGTGAAGGTGAACTCAAGTGCCATGCCTGTAAAGCCAAGGCCGTGGTGCCATTCTCAGGAAGCCTGATGACCTGTGTGACTTTGGGCAGTTCCTCACTGTCTCCAGGTTTTCTCCAGCTTGCCACATGGTGAGATAATATATGGAAAGCACTTAGCAAGTGCGCAACATACTGTACATTCTCAATCATCAACAACTATTATTACAGCCATTGGGTAGATGGCTTATACCCAAAATGGATTTAGGGATGAGGGAAAGGTTTATGGTTAAACATTTTTTTTGAGGGTGGGGGGACAGAGTCTCATTCTGTTGCCCAGGCTGGAATACAGTGGAGAGAACATGGCTTACCTGCAGCCTCTACCTCATGGGCTCAAGCAGTCCTCCCACCTCAGCCTCCTGAGTAGCTGGGACCACAGGTGCATGCTACCATCCCTGAGTAATTTTTTAATTTTTCTGTAGAGTCGGGACCTCACCATGTTGCCCAGGCTGGTCTCGAACTCCTGGGGTCAAGTGATCCTCCTGCCTTGGTTTCCCACAGCGTTGGGATTACAGGTATGAGCAACCATGCCTGGCCAGAAAGAAGACTCTTGATTGCACAGTGGAGGCACCCTTTCACTACTCCAGTGCTCTGTGGCTGTGGAAAGGCTACAGGGCTCTTGTTTTCCTTACAAGAAAATGTTCTTACTCTTCTAAGATAAGGAGGGCTCGGCCTTTATGGAGCAATCCTTCAAGTGTCTGTCTCATAGTCACTGATCTTTAGTTCTTTATTCTGGAGAGATGTGCGGCTTTCTTGAGGCAAAATTGTTGAAGGAACTGTGCAATGCAGCAGGCTAGAGCCATTAGTGACCTGCATACATGAAGCACTCAGTAAGTGCTGACTGACTGGGATACCGGGGTGCGGGGTGCCCAGTGTCCCCAGACCTACAAAGGAGCCTACTGTCCTTTCAGTATTTGTCTGAGAGACAAAATGACAGAGCCATGAACCCATCAGGTAAGACATCTGCAGCTGCCAGGGCTGCAGACGCAGACGGAGGGCTCCCAGAGGAACTTTCACCCTGCGAAGGTCCTGCAGTGCGCACCCTCTGCCACGCACAGCTGGACAGGGAGTGACCGAGGAGCCCTAGTAATGCAAGGGCACGTCCTTTGGAAAATGTCTTTTGTTTCTTCCTGGCAGAGCCTGGGTAAGACACAAGCTTTGTGCTTAATGGCCTGTCAGGAGGAAAAGAAATCCATAGCAGTAGAGAGAAAAAGATTAAACTAATAATAAAACCAAACCCAAATATCACCGCCCTCCTGCCCCTCCGCCCCAGCCCACACCTGACACTGAGCTGTCTTCCAGCCAGTTCCCCTCCCAGGCAAATACTATTTATTCCATGAGGCCCTGACACACCAGTCCTCAACAAGACAATGCTTGATTGTTTCTTCCTTCCCCCCTGCAGCAAACCATGGGCTGCAGCAGAAGACGTGAAAAGGGAAAGGAGCGAGGTTGCTGCTCTTCTCATGGGACCAGCTCCGGGTGCTGTCAAAACAAGCCTGAGATAAGGGCGGGCGAGGGATGGCGGGCTCGGAGATTAGCGCTGCTACTGCCCTACCTGCTCAGAAAGTTTCATTCTTTTAGCAACGTTTCTGGCAGCTGTGACCACTTAAACGGCTTTTGCTTCCATTAAACAGGAGAGTCATTAAGTCACGGAGCTTAAAGCAGCTCTAAAGGGCCCAGTAGTCATTCCTCAGTGAAAAGTGCCAATTCATTGCTTGGTAGATTAAAACAAACCTGGAGGTTCGCAGTCAGAGGTGAGTTTCTGTAGCATTGGGGTTGACGGTTGACCTCAATGTGACCCTGTGCTAAAAAACGGTCTTGTGTGAATCAAAGAGGCCTGCACTGGTGATGCAGTGAGAAGAGGGACGGTTCAGATCACAGAGGGGAATTGGATTGTCCGTTTCCCCAGGTTCTCAGCAGCTGTCCTGTCTGTTCAGACCTGAAAGGTCCAGACAGATGTCTTATCGATGTTAGGGTTTATCAATAGGTTTATCAATGGGATGTATGTTGCAGGCCAAGACAGTTTGTGTTTTCCCAGTCCAAGTTTACTTCCTCGTGGATCAGCCACAGCCATCAGGGGCAGGAGTAGTCCCTCCTTGTAACTAGGGATGGTGTCCCTTTCTTCTTTGAGCAGTGACTGTTGACAATTTACAGAAAGGAGGGGAACAAATGATAACCCCAGGGGCTGACCTACATTGTCCTCCCTCAGGGGAGCCCACCCCTCACTCAGCAATGGGCCAAGGTGGCTAAACCAGCCAGTAGGCAGGAACACCGTGACTGCTCACAAGGGCAAAGTGGGCCAGGTGCGGTGGCTCACACCTGATTCTAGCACTTTGGGAGGCTGAGGTGGGCAGATTGCCTGAGCTAAGGGAGTTCAAGACCAGCCAGCCCGGGCACATGGTGAAACCCCGTCTCTACTAAAATACAAAAAATTAGCTGGGCATGGTGGTGTGTGCCTGTAGTCCCAGCTCCTCGGGAGGCTGAGGTGTGAGAATTGCTTGAACCCGGAAGCGGAGGTTGCAGTCAGCCTGGGTGACAGAGCGAGACTCTGTCTCCAAAACAAACAACAATAACAAACACACACAAAAGAGACAAAAACAGTAACAACAACAAAACAAGGAACAAAGGCAAAGTGAAAACTTATTTCTGGGGAGTACTCACTGGCTTTCCAAGCTTTCCTTTATTCTAACTCATAATTAGGTGGGGTGAGCAGGGAAGGTATTACTATCCCCATTTTATAACTGAAGAAACCGAGGTTCAAGAAAGTTAAGTGACACCTAAGCAAGCATCTCAAACCCCAGGACTTTTGATTCCTAGGCTGGTGCTCTTACTACGTTAGCACTATGAGCTTTATCCTACGTGGCTGTGGAACTCCAGGACTCAACTTCCAGCCTGGTCTCTGTCCACCTTGCCAGCATCCCCTTTTCACCTGTCAGGATCCAGCCAGACTACCCCGTTCACTAGAGGCCTGGCATTGGAAGCCAATCAGCACAAAGATGAAAACGACTCAAGAGTTTGTGTCCCTGCCCATTTCACTGAGGTCAGAAAGCAGCTGGGAGAAGAATGAAGAGGTTTGGGGTGGATGTCTTTCCCTGCAAGAGAGTGCCCCTTCCTTAAGTTGTCACGCTTTCCTGGGGCTGACTGGGAGGAACTGACTGCATCTGCACAGAACCATGAACATAGATTGTGGGAACTGAGGTAGGACATTTGCCAAAGGGAACTCCAGGAATACTTGGCTCCCTGCAACTCCAGTGTGAGGGACATGTAGCCTCACGCCTACCCAGTGGATGACCAGCGTTCTGGAAATACCACTCCGTACAAGAATTCTGATGGGCTCTGTGATCCAGGACAAAAGAGGCTGGATCCTGGCTGGAAAACCTGGGGTCACTGGCAGTCTGGCTTCTCCCATGTGGGATTACTCAGCCTGTAAAAGTTCTATTTATTTGTTAAGGGAGGGCAGATCCATATTCCATCTGTTGACACCTGGACGGCAGAGGAGCAAGCACTGCACCGCCTTGCCCATCAGCACCCTGGCAGTGGCACTCCCTGCCAAGCTGCTGTGGTGGCTGGGAGGAACACCTGGTGGGTGAGTGAGTGATGGGAGAGCCTCCCGCTGGCAGCTGCCGCCCTGCCGAGAGCCATGATCGTCACTCAGTGGAATGGAAGGCCCAGGCAAGTAGCCTGAGAACACGGCTCCAAACACGTTTCCCTCACATGCCCCAGAGTGGGCCTGACCTTGTCAGTGAAACCAGGCTCACCAACTCCCAGAAGCTGCCTCTCCAAGAGTGTCTCGGAGGTTTCCCAGCATTTCTTTTCATGGCTGTGTTAGTTTTGGCTCCAAGACCAAATGAGTAGAAGATTCAAGGGGTTTTAAGTGTTCAGTTACAATGCCGAGCAGTGCACACCCACCCTTTAACTGTGATGTCTTTCTGTGGTTTCAGTTCAGAGGTCAGAAGAGCAGAGAGGAGGAGCTACCTAAAGTTTTAGAGGGGGAGACTGACCTGGTTTCAAAGTGACGTCAAAAACCAGAATTATTGTGAGAATGACTGGCATTTGCAAAGAGCACAGGATCCGTGCTGAGGATACAAGCCTTCCAGTGCTGGTGTCAGCATAAACCCACTGTGCGACCTTGAGCAACTGAAACAGACCTTCTGGATCTCCATTTCCTCACCAAGAAACAAAAGAAATTGGATTGATGCTCTCCCAGGGCCCCTTCCAGTTCAACCTTTTATGATTATACAACTACTAATCTCAGCACTGATGTCCTTTATTTACAAAGAAAATACCACTGACACACCTCAGGTAGGACATATGCTTTGAATTGTTCTTTCTGCTGTGCTGAGAGGTTCTCAGTGCTCCACCCCCACACCTGCCCATCCCCTTTGCCCACCAGTTTCCATGCAAGAAGACTTGCCCCGTGGTCTCTGCTGTCCTCTAGAGTCCCACAGAGGATGCCATCCAATGGCCACAACAGGGCTGGCAGGTCTAGGTCTCAATTCTGACCTCAGGAACTGACTTGGGTGGTTGCAGGCAGAATTTAGCCTCATCTACTGAATGGGATAAATCATCCATCCTGGGAAAACACTCTGAGACGCTTTGGCGAGAAAAGCAAGAGGCACGTGAAGCGGCCCTGCTGTGGAGGCCGAGGATCTCAATCCCAGAGTCTTTGAGAACCAGTGGCCCTGTACTAATGGGCTGCACACCCCACAGAACGTTGTTGATTTCCCAGTTTACATGGAACTAAAGCCTGCTGGCAGATGCTGGGTGACTTACTCACATGCATCGTGAACTTGGATCAAGACTCCCTCTTTTGGGATTAGTTCTGAGCCTGGTTTTAAAGCATCTTGCTGGAACAGTGAATGGTTTTGCAATGCATTTCAGCGAGCCCTTTACAAACTCACTCATCAGGCCTTGGGGAACGAGGCTTACTTCTACCAGCTCAGCTTGGATGCCACGCTAGAGGCTGCTGAGTCACACAGGCAGAGCCCGTTACCTGCCAAACATGGCTTTTCTGGATCCACCTTTCCGGTGTGATGAACTCACAGGATTAATCACAAGAGAAGCTTGTCCCTTCTCTTCTGTCTTCACTCTCTCCTTTCCCGTGACCCTCACCTGCAGCTGTTGCTCCTCAGGTGAGAGCACCTGAGCTGGGAAGGGGGTGCAATGAGTCTCAGGCTCCAAGAGCTTCTCCCTAAAACCAGCCAGGAAATGGCTTAATCGCCCTAGGGATGAAGGGGCCCCACTGTGCAAGAGACCCCCTAAATGGAGATGGGAATTAATGGACAGCATCCTTCAGAACCATTCAGAACTACTTGGATGTTACTGAATCTGCCAAGTTCTCTCAGGCCTCTGTGGCTTTGAGGTTCTATTTCTTCTGGCCAGAATTCTCTTCCATCCTCACCTGCCTGGTTAGTTCTTACCTATTCTTTATGATTCACCTCCTCTAGGAAGTGAACAATTTATTCAATAAGTATTTATGAAACACCTACTATGCACTAGGCACTATTACAGAAGTTGGGATACAATAGTGAACAAAATAGCCCCAAATTCCAGCCTTCCATCCAAGGACAGTGTGATTGACTGTCAAATGTGGCTGAAAGGTCAAGGATTGGAGAACTGACCACAGAATCTGGCAGCACAGAGGTCACTGGTGGCCTTGTCAAGGGCAGTTTGAAAGGTTCTAGAGAGAACTGGAGAAGAGAAATGAGAGATAGTCCATATCAACAACTCTTTTGAGGAATTTTGTTGGAAAGGTGATCAGCGAGATAGAGGAAAATGTGCAAGTCAGTTGTTTAAAAATTGACTTGACTTGTTAATTGGTTACTTAAGAAACTATGGAGGCCATTGCCACATGTTTTGAGAGCTTAGTCCAAGGCCAGGAGAGGAGATTGAGAAAAGGTGGTTTTCATTTTCTCTCCATTAGCCCTTGTCCATGAGCCCCCATCCCATTCTGCCTTCTGTCCTTTACTCAATGGTAACAGATGTGGTTATTTATACTTCAATATCTTCTGCAGACTTCTAGTCTCTCTGGAATTTAGCAGACCAAGGAGACTCCTAACCATATCATACTAGATGCCTATCTACAGTGCCATATCAGCTCTTTTTTAGAAGTCTGGCATTTGGCTACATAAATCATTGGGAATGCCTGATTTGTGTGTTATAATGTAATCTTGTGATTTTTATGGTGAGTGACATCACTTCTATGGTAGGCACAATATGGTTCACAATTGTTTACAATGCTTAACCAATAAGCATGTTGCATCAAGGAACTATTTAAATAGTCTTTAAGTGTCTGGAGATTAGTGCCAGGTTCTTCATATTTCTATGAATATTCAAACGATGGCTAATGTTTTTCTAAGTATAATAGAGCCTGCATCTCTTAAAAGACATGGCTTTCATTCTTGGGGAAGATGAGGTATCTATGCCTCAAACTATAAATAAATCAGTGAGAACCCATCCAAATGTATTACAAACTTTAGTTGAATTCTGATAGGACACAATAGTAACCAATAATGCCAATCCTCTAAGTAATAACATTAAGATGGAAATGGTTGACTTGTGTTGGAGTTGACCGGTGATGGCTTTTCCTCATAGGAGGCACATTGTGTCCTTTTAGAACCTCTGCATTATAACACACAAGTAGATATCACCCATCCCTTTACATCCTGATAATCTATAGTGAGTTTTGAAGTCAGTCAAGTCTATATTAAAATTCCTACTTGGCTGTTTAACTGTGAGACAATGAGCAAGTTACTTAACCTCTGTGAACTTCAGTTTCCTTATCTATAAAATGAGAATGCTAACACTTACCTCATAGTGTTATTGTGAAGTTTAGCTTAAATATGAGTGTCAATCACCTGGCATAGAATAATTAGTATTATTAGCAATACTGCTAGGGAATGAAAGGGGTTGGTGCTGGTGTGATGGGCATAGCAACACTCCTAGGGGTAGGGTGAGAGGGGCTGACCTCTCTTCTCCTCCCCTCGCTAGAAATTCTAGCCGCAGATGCAGACAGGCTTGTCAGTGACCCACATCATCCATCCATTTTGGCTTTCACACATTCATGTAATAATTTATTGAAAGCCTTGGAAGTTCCAAGCAGCAGAAACCCCTGGTCTCATGGAGCTTATGTTCTAGTGAGTTTCGGGAAGAATCTGGGTCATCCCGTATTTAGCATAGCTCTTTCATGTCCCTCATCTTTATGACTTCAAGTTACCATCCAATCACCAGCCCATCCTGTGCTGAGTAAGAATAAGCTGAGGCAATTTAGACCTTCCACAGACATAGATACCAGCCACTATTGATTTTCTCTTATTGTCAGGGACTAGCCAACTTATAAAGATTTTTCTCCCCTGCTAAGGTGATTTCATTTTTTCTCAGAGTGGAAGGAGTATTTCCCTGATTAAGAATTCAGGCCCCTCTTCCCTGTAAGTGGCTTCTGGGGCAGACTGAGACTCACTGTACCACTTTGGGATGAAGTTATCACAAAACTCTGCCTGATTTTGCCTTTTTGCATTGGAGGGATGGGGGCAGGGAGGAGAGGAAGGAATCCTAGGTGCTCAGAGTAGAGGAAAAATCTGGAACCCCACTGTTAGATGGTGGGAAGGAGGCCAGGAGACAAGGGCAGAGAGGTATGCCCTTAGAGCCTGGGCTCCATTGGAAGTTCCTGCTCTCCTGGAAATAGATCATGCAGTTATTTAATTTAAAAAAAAATGATATAGTTGCAGGTATTCATAGCCAGGTGTTTCTCTTTTGGGTCTTAAGCATGAATACTTGTGTCCTGGCTGTCAGTGTGAGTGTAGTGCAAACAGCAGTCTTGTCAAGTGTAGACAGTGATGAGATGGGGCAAACTGGTTTAACACCAATGTGAACCCTTCACCTAAAACTCAACTCAACCCCAGGGATTTCTGAGCTGTCCAAGAAAGTTTGATGACTTTCCTTGCTTAATCAGGTCCTCTTAAGCTCCCTTGAGGCTAAATAGGGAAGAAGGGGCCATGAATTTTATGTCTTTCTGTGGGAATGTATACGTTCCAAAAGCACCAACCCTTTTTCCAGATAAACGTATAATCAACAAAACAGAGTTCTCTGCTTTGTAAAACTAGCATAAAATTACCCTCCTGAGTGCCCTCTTCCAAGAAAAACACTGACCCCTCCTTAATAGAAATTCTGAAATCTCCATGTGTTGAACTAAATCGAATTAGGTTTAACTGTTTCCCCAACCTCATGTCTTTGCTATCTGTCATTTATTTCCCATATGCAGTGACCACTGCTAGACACTCAGAGAAAGTCTGTCCCAATGCCCATAAAATAACAGCTCCTGTTACTCTGACCTTATACCCACAGGAACCTCAGAACAGGCAGGTACATCCTTAACTGAACACCAATAATTAAGGACTTAGGGAGCTCTTTATGTTTTACTAACCCTTAAGTCAACAATCTGCTACTCATTCATTGGCACATTTCTCTTGAGTGATAATTGCTACTCTTCCCACAGGTACGTTTTTCTAGGGAAAAAAAAAGATTAAATATTGGATAATTTTAGCCAGGCAAAGAATAACTCAAGCCATTAACCCTACTTGATTGCAATGAAAACTGCAAATTAACTTTGACGGAAACAACAACGAAAAATCATATAAAAATTAAGCTAATTACCACCCTCCTCCACATACACACAAAAATAGGAATAGCTTTTCATTGTATGTAGAGACATTGTCAGGTAGTGATTAAGATCCTGGATTCTCAATCCAGACATACCTGGGTATAAACCCCTGTTTTGAACCCATAACTACCCATGTGACCTTGACCAGGTTGTCTGGCTTCTCTATGCCTGCTTGATAGTGCGTCATTAGACTTGTGTAAAAAAATAAGACAATGTATTGCAGTGTCTAGATGATAGACAGTGCTTAATCATTTACAAAATGACTTTGATGGTTACAACTACAGCCAACATTTATATGGGCAGCTAAGCTGCAGATATTTGTAGGCCAGTAGAGATTCACATCACCATACTCTAGTAACTTCTGTCCTAGGAAAAGATAATAAAAATATTAGCTCCCACCACAAAAGACCACATATTCTATGATTCCATTTATATGAAGTATACAGAGTAAGCAAATCTATAAAGACATAGATTGTGGTTGGGGGATGGGTGAGTATAGGAAATGAGTCCTGATGGGTACAGGGTTTCTTTGTGGGGTGATGAAAATGTTCTGAAATTGATTGTGGTAATGGTTGCACAACTCCATAAAAAACCACTGAAATATATACACTTTAAATGGGTGAATTGTATGGGATATGAATTAAATCCCAATAAAGCTGATATAAAACAGCTCCCATTTATCTGTCAGTTAATCCTTATAATAGTCCATGGTTTTCATTTCCCCATGGTCAAGAAAATTTCATAAAATTAGCGTGTGATGGATCCGGGATTTCTTATTTATTGACTGGCTCTTTTGTTCACAGAATTAGATTAATCACAATTAATCATTCATGGCACATCATCGCCACTGATCCATTGAAAGCCATCTTTTCTTTTACTTTATGTATATACACTAAATAATATGATAAACACTTAGAACCCACTTCCCAAACCAAGAACAGAATATTCAATAACTTATAGCTCCCTGTGTGTTTTCTGCTTTCCAACCCCTAGCTTCTCCCCAGAGATAAATATTTCTTGAATATTATGCTTAGCATTTCCTTGCCTCTATTAAAAGGCTTTTTAAACAGGAATGTGTGTACCTAAGTTGTATATTATTTGGTTTTGCTTAGTTTTGTTTTAATTTTGCTTAGTTTTCAAATTTTATAAAAAGTGTATCATGTTGTATATGAATTCTTCTGAGATCTGCTGCTTTTCATTCAACATGATACTGCTTTGATTCACCCATGTGAAAGAGTCCAGCTGTATCTCTTTTGTCTTTATGCTGTGGAATGTTCCATTTTATGACTATACTATTATTTATTTATGCATTCTCCTTTCAAAAGGTAGTTAGGCTGGTTTCAGGTTTTTGCTATTTTGGCAAGTTCAACTAGGATTATTCTTTGTATATGTGTCTCCTGGCATACATCTACTAAATTTTCTCTTGGGTATATACTTAGAGAAATAGGGAATACATCAAAAAGATTTGCTGGGTATGCCAGCATTCAACTTTAATAGATAATGTCAAATTGTTTTCCAGTTTCCCCCCAGCAATGTTTGAGACCCTGTTGATATCCAACATTTGGTATTGTCATACCTCTTGGGTTTGTTAATCACATGGGTGTAAACTGGCATTTCGTGGTGATGAAATGCCTCTTCATGATTATTGGTGAGGTGAGCATCTAATTATAGGTTTATTAGTTATATGTGTTTCTTGTTCTATGAAATGCTTCTTTGTGGCTTTTGCCCATTTTTTCTATAGAGTTTTTTCTTATTTTAGAAGTGCTTTATATATTTTTAAAACTAATCTTTTGTTAGCTATATGTGTTTCAAATATTTTCTCCAAATTTGTAGCTTATAGTTTTACTTTTGTGCAGAAATTCTTAGTTTTTATTTTTTATTTTACTTTAAGTTCCAGGATACATGTGCAGAATGTGCAGGTTTGTTACATAGGTATAGGTGTGCCATGGTGGTTTGCTATCAACCCATCATCTAGGTTTTAAGCCCCGCATACATTAGCTATTTGTCCCAATGCTGTCGTTCCCCTCACCCCCCACCCCCCGACAGGCCCTGGTATGTTTTGTTCCCCTCCCTGTGTCCATGTGTTCTCATTGCTCAACATCCACTTATGAGTGAGAACATATGGTGTTTGGTTTTCTGTTCCTGGGTTAGTTTGCTGAGGATGATGGCTTCCAGCTTTATCCATGTCCTTGCAAAGGATATGATCTCATTCCTTTTTATGGCTGTATAGTATTCCGTGGTGTATATGTACCACATATTCTTTATCCAGTCTGTCATTGATGGGCATTTGGGTTGAGTTCCATGTCTTTGCTATCATAAATAGTGTTGCCATAAACATACATGTGCGTGTGTCTTTATAGTAGAATGATTTATATTCCTTTGAGCATATACCCAGTAATGAGATTGCTGGGTCAAATGGTATTTCTGGTTCTAGATTCTTGAGAGATTGCCACACTGTCCTCCACAGTGGTTGAACTAATTTACAGTCCCACCAACAGTGTAAAAGCATTCCTATTTCTCCACAGCATCTGTTGTTTCTTGACATGTTAATAATTGCCATTCAGACCAGCGTGAGATGGTATTTCATGGTTTTGATTTGCATTTTTCTAATGACCAGTGATGCTGAGCTTTTTTTTCATACGTTTGTTGGTCACATAAATGTCTTCTTTTGAGAAATGCCAGTTCATATCCTTCACCCACTTTTTGATGGGGTTGTTATTTTCTTGTAAATTTGCTTAAGTTTCTTATAGATGCTGAATATTAGACCTTTGTTGGATGCCTGGTTCACAAAATTTTTCTCCCATTCTGTAGGTTGCCTGTTCACTCTGATGATAGTTTCTTTTGTTGTACAGAAGCGCGTTAGCTTAATTAGATCCCATTTGTCAATTTTAGCTTTTGTTGCAATTGCTTTTGGTGTTTTCATCAAGAAATTTTTGCCTATGCTTATGTCCTGAATGGTATTGCCTAGGTTTTCTTCTATGATTTTTACAGTTTTGGGCTTTACATTTAGGTCTTTAATCCATCTTGAGTTAATTTTTGTATAAGGTGTAAAGAAGGGGCCCAGTTTCAGTTTTCTGCGTATGGCTAGCCGGTTTTCCCAGCACCATTTATGAAATAGTGAATTCGTTCCCCATTGCTTGTTTTTGTCACGTTTGTCGAAGATCAGATGGTTGTAGATGTGTGGCATTATTTCTGAGGTGACTGTTCTGTTCCATTGGTCTGCATGTCTGTTTTGATACCAGTACCATGCTGTTTTGATTACTGTAGCCTTGTAGTAGAGTTTGAAATAAGGTAGTGTGATGCCTGCAGCTATGGTCAGTATGATATTGGCTGTGGGTTTGTCATAAATAGCTCTTATTATTTTGAAATATGTTTCATCAATATCTAGTTTACTGAGAGTTTTTGGCCTATTCAGGGGTTCAATTTCTTCTTGGTTTAATCTTGGCAGGGTGTATGTGTCCAGGAATTTATCCATTTCTTCTAGATTTTCTAGTTTATTTGCATAAAGGTGTTTATAGTATTCTCGGATAGTAGTTTCTGTTTCTGTGGGGTCAGTGATGATATCCCCTTTATCATTTTTTTGTGTCTATTTGATTCTTCTCTCTTCTTTATTAGTCTAGCTAGCAGTCTATCTATTTTGTTAATTTTTTTCAAAAAAAAAAACAGCTCCTGGATTCATTGATTTTTTAAAAGAGTTTTTCATGTCTCTATCTCCTTCAGGTCTGCTCTGATCTTAGTTATTTCTTGTCTTCTGCTAGCTTTTGGATTTGTTTGTTCTTGCTTCTCTAGTTCTTTTAATTGTGTTGTTACGGTGTCGATTTGAGATCTTTCTAGCTTTCTGATGTGGGCATTTAGTGCTATAAATTTCCCTCTTAACACTGCTTTAGCTGTGTCCTAGAGATTCTGGTGTGTTGTCTCTTTATTCTCATTGCTTTCAAAGAACTTTTTTATTTCTGCTTTAATTTCATTATTTACCCAGGAATCATTCAGAAGCAGGTTGTTCAATTTTCATGTAGTTGTGTGGTTTTGAGTGAGTTTCTTAATCCTGAGTTCTAATTTGATTGCACTGTGGTCTGAGAGACTGTTCGTTATGATTTGAGTTATTTTGCATTTGCTGAGGAGTGTTTTACTTCCAATAACATGGTCAATTTTAGAATAAGTGCCATGTGGCACTGAGAAGAATGTACATTTTGTTGATTTGGGGTGGAGATTTCTGTAGATATCTATTGGGTGCACTTGATCCAGAGCTGAGTTCAAGTCCTGGATTTGTAATTTTCTGTCTCATTGATCTGTCTAATATTGACAGTGGGGTATCAAAGTGTGTGAGTCTAAGCCTCTTTGTAGGTCTCTAAAAACTTGTTTTATGAATCTGGGTTCTTCTGTATTGGGTGCATATGTATTTAGGATAGTTAGCACTTCTTGTTGAATTGATCCCTTTACCATTATGTAATGCCCTTGTTTGTTTTTTTTATCTTTGTTGAAATCCCTGCTTTTGTTTTTTTCTTTCCATTTGCTTGGTAAATTTTCCTCCATTCCTTTATTTTAGCCTCTGTGTGTCTTTACACATGAGATGGGTCTCCTGAATACAGCACACTGATGGGTCTTGACTCTTTATCCAATTTGCCAGTCTGTGTCTTTTAATTGGGGCATTTAGCCTGTTTACATTTAAGGTGAATATTGTTATGTGTGAATTTGACCCTGTCATCATGATGCTAGCTCATTATTTTGCACACTAGTTGATGCAGTTTCTTCACAGTATCTTTGGTCTTTATATTTTGGTGTATTTTTGCAGTAGCTGGTAGTAGTTTTTGTCCAAGGTGGACATTACACCATAGGCAAGTGGCAGAGCCGATACTGTAACCCAGAACCAGGACTTCTGGTGTCAAGGTCATAGCTCTTTGCATTCTTTGTTTTCAAGCATAAATGTAGACCTTGACTAATTGAAGCAAAAAAGAATATATTGAAAGGGGACTGGATACTGAGTAGCTCATAGAATTGAAGAAAGACAATTGAAAAACCAACCTTGGGAAGCTGAAGGACCAAGATGGTCCCAAACATCTAAGTAACAAGAGGTCACAGACCTTACCACTGGACACCATCATTGTCCCTCTGCGACCTTACTGCAAATGAGAATCCTCAGTAGAAAAAGGGCTTAATTCACTCATTGACACTTCTTCTGGGGGTTGGGGTAGAGGGATTTGATTGCCAGCCCTCTAGGACTTCTGCCTTGTGGAAGGGTGGCTCACCCAGAGAGCTCACAAAACTGGCATATGTCTAACACAGCCTCCTAGGACATTATCTCATCTTGTCATCTTCCCTCTGTGAGGTTTGAGAATCTTGTCACTTCAGCTGGCCTGGGAGCTCCTACCCCAGTTTATTCCAGGAATTCCATACACAGTGCTGGTACACAGCCAAGACTTCATAAATGATCTTGGAAGGCTGCGTTAGGGAAATAGTCCCTGTTCTCAGGGTCTTAGACTTAAGACAAGCCTTTTGGCTTTGTTTGAATTTGCTTTCTCAGTAAAAACAAAAAGAAAAACAAAAATCCAGACATCAAAACAAAGAGAAAGGCCTTTCCCCACATGCATTCCCAGGTGCCCAGAGTTGGTGGTTTTGAGAAGCTTGAGTGAGACAGGCAATCTCCCACTCCGTCCCTAATTAATTGATCACCTCCATCTGGTCAAAATGTTTACTGCTTCTGCCTACCCCTCAGCAGGGAGGAGTCCCTAGTTCAGCAAAGCAGCAAGTGTGAGAGGGAAAAACAACAGCCCCCACATAGCACATGTAGCACCACGTCTAACCCACACTACAGATGTGGCTCTATCTATATCCTCATCATCAATCAGCAGGTGATGAGGTGTAGGAGCCGTGCTGGGTCCCGTCACTGCCTGGGGCACTTTGCAGTGTCACCGCGTGCATTCTTCATCCAAGCTAAATAGAGTGCTGGGTGGGGTGCTGTTTCTTGCACTATTTACAAGCCCCTGGGATTTTTCCTTATCCCAAAGGACTGTGAAGGGAGCGTGTGGACCTCAGCAATTTCTGCAGTGAAGTCATAGGGCGCTAGGAGGGCCAGCTGAGCCTGGGAGATTAAAGCCAAGGCCACTGAGCTTTAAAGATAGGGATGAGGTTAGGGCAGAAAAGAGGCACGAAGAGGAAATTTGATTCTTCTAAATCTTACCTCATTTAAACATTCATTTGGTAAAATTCCAATTATGCTTCTTGACAGAGCAGATTTTTACAGTGTTCCAAATGTAAAAGTTGGAAAGAGGCTACAAATGAAAACAATTCGGTAACTCCTCAAGCCAAAAATAAGCCAGAATCTCAGGCTAAGTGGAGTTCAAATGATCTGTAATCTAGAATCTAGATCAACCTTCCTCTCACACAGAAAACTCTAGGATGTGACACTGGGAAAATGATCTGTCATTTCAGAGTGACCACCTCCTGATTCTGTGGTCCTGGCATGTCAGCACCTGATTGTGGTCATCTGAAAAATGGGGATAGAAAGGCCTGCCCCGGCTCCTCAGACAGCTTCTCTAGAGATGCAAGACGCTCTGATGTGAAGCAGAGCTCTTCAGAAGTGGGACAATGCTGGACGTGGATGTTGCGGGGTGTTTGGTGGCTTCTCAGTACTCATTGACCATGTCCACTCCCCTTCTCTTCATGCCCTATTTTCACTTCTCTTTCAAATGTCCTGCTCTTCACTTCTCACCACATACTTCTTCGAGGTTCCTTCTCCCCAGTTCTAGGCCTTGGTTAAGATTTCCCAAAGGTATTTTCATGGATCTCTAGTCCCCAAAATGGCTCACAACTAAAGGAGGTTCTAAGAACAAATTGATTGGTTTGAGAAACAGCAAGCACCATGACCGCCTTTCAGAAAGTACAGCTCTCCTTAGGCTCTGGGAAGTCTTGCAGGAAGGAAGCTTGTCTACCTGTGCTCTTTAATTAGTTAGTACTTTCATAATTAATTCGACCACAGAAGCCATTGTTCAAATATTGCCTATTAATACCTCCCCCAAAATACAGCTTGGGAAATGTCCTAGATGATAATGACAATGATATGATGATGATGACGATGAGGCCCATTGATCAAATGCTTACTACATCAGAAATAAACACTTAATAACACTTAACTCTCAGGCATCCCAGTGAGATGAGTGGCATTACCCATAGCTAGAAAGTGAGACTGATTGACACCCAGGTCTGGCTATTTCTGTTTTACAAATAAGGAAAATGAGATTCAAGGAAGGTAAGTATTTTGCCCAGTCTTATAGCTAGTGAGTAGTGGAGTTGGGCCATGAACCTGAGTCTTGTACCCAGGTCTGTCTAACTTTAAATGTCCCACTCCAGGCTCACACATGAGCCTGTGGCTTGGAAGCTGAGTTCACACCTGGCTTCACACTGGAGGGGCTTTTCAGGCATGGCCGCCCCTCGGGAGTCTATATGATGGAGGGTGGAATTGGATCGATGGGCAGCCAACCTAGTGTATGGCCCTCAGCAACCCATAAAACGGGACGGTCACACCCTCTGGAATCCATTGCAATGGGACAGTCACACCCTGTTGCTGGAAAAAATAGGAAATCCAGATTCAAGAGCTGGAGTGGTTTTGACCAGTGTGGTTTAACCAGGCAGCAGCCATGAAGACTGAAGTGCTCCAGAATCTGTCCTTTCAACAAATCTACCCCACCCTCCCAGGCCCAGAGCTTTGCTCCCGCATCCACAGTGCTCCAAGCTGCTTAGGTTGCCTGGCTGCTTTTCGCTAATTGAAACCTGTTGTGGTGCCTGTTGCTATAAACACTTGGCCAATTTGCATAAGTATGTGACATTATAAAAGTTCCTGAAAGATCTTATCCACATGGCTGGCACAGGGCCCAAATGAAAAGCCAGGTAGAAAGACAATGTGTGTGTTATTAAAAAAAAATAATAATCTTGTTTTTGTTCCTTGTGCAGGTGAACAGGGCAAGAAATGGAAAGCGCATCCAATCCAGGGGCAGTGAGTATAGCCTGCTGTGTTTTGTTTTGAAATTATTTGAGTTATTTTTCTTGTACCTCCCAAGCTGCCTGTCACATGTGAAAAGCCGGATTGAGGCTGTTAAGATCATACAAATGGGTCTGTGTTTTGCAGCGGAAGGTTCCGAGTGCTGGAGACTCACAGAGCGGGAGGAAGTTTGGAGATCACCACGTTCAGTGGTGTCGTTTTACAGATGTGGGAAACTGAGGGCCTGAAACTTGCATGAGGCAGTTCAAGACTCCTGACTTCTACGCCGGGGCTCTCTCACTTTCCAAAAACACTCCAGAATCAACCAATATACTCACCCTCATTTTCAACAGAGTAAAATGCATTTAGATGTAACAAGACAAAATCACAGCCTTCCCAAGCTCTGAGGTTGGTGAGCCCACGGCCTCCTGAAGCCCTCTGACCTGCCCAGCTCTCAGTCATGGTCGACCGTTTAGGACCAGCAGCCCTGAGCCAGGCGCTGGTGTGTTCTTTCACAGGCAATTTCTTTCAACCTTCTGAGCCCCTCTAGGAGGTGAGTCCTTTTCAGCTGTGGAAGTTAAGGCTGAGAGAAGTTAAATAATGCTCCTCAGTTACACAACGGGAAAGCGGGGCCGTGATTGAAACACAGGACTGGCTCACTGCAAACACTGGTTTCATCACTTCGTAGGGTTGTTGGAACGATTGAGCAGGACAGCACCTATGAAGCGCTGGTACGGTGCCCTGCACACACTGGGCACTTTAAAAATGTCAGGTCTCACCCCTCATGTCTGTCCCGAGTCATCCACCACCAGCATTAACTCCAACAGAAATAATCTACAATTATTTCTTATTATTAACTCATGGTTCACCCAAAGCGGCCTTTTCTACAGAGAGACTCGAAAACCTGGCGAATTCAGTTCAGCAGCCCCCAAACACTAATTTCACACATGTGCTCAAGCTTGCTGACACTTGAGGGGTTGGCTGGTGGTTTGCAACCAAGCAGACCCCCATTCAAGAGGCCAAGAAGCTGTTATATCTTCGTCACAATTAAAATTGACAAGGAGGGATGTTCATCCTGTCCCACCTCTTAGCCTGTCATGAAAATTCTGTGTCCGTCTCCATCGCAGACAGACAAGTTTGAGCAATGTTCTTGTCATTGTGGCTGGTCCCTACCAACTGTCTCCATGCATGTTTCTGGAGGCCTCGAATTGAACAGTTAAGCAGCACGACAACTCGCTGTGTTGGAGAGTTTTAGTAAAGAGGGTGGAAAGGGAACAAGGAACTCAAGAAACCAGGGAGCCAGAGGTCATTCCATGACAACGGTCCACTTGTGTCTTTCCGCTGGTTCACCGTGGGGCTTTGCACACCTCACTCCAAACAGGGCAGCAGATCTGTTCTCCCTCCCATGCCGGTAACATCATGAGGGCCAAATAAGCTATGAGAAAAACCAGATTCTTCCTCCTCCCATCCTCACCCCTCCACCATGCAGTTACCTCCAAGGCAGGACACCTCAGCCTGAAGTCCAGTGTCCAGGGACATAGGAGGCCTGCATCTGTGGGACAGGGGTGGGGAGTTGCAGCTGCAGGACCGCAGAGGTGGTGTCAAGGCTGATGGAAGGAAAGGGATGGTGGGAAGGGGAGGGGATGGGCGTGATGTTTACTGAGCACATACTACGGGCCAAGAACTTGACACTTCTAAGCTTTCTTAATCCCCACAGAAATCCTGTGGGGTAGGAGTTATTATCTCCTTTGTACCAATGAGGAAACAGAGGGTCAGTAGGGTTAGGTAACTCACCTGAGGTCATATGACTCTGGAGGTGGAGCCAGCATTTGAATGCATGTCTTTTGATTTCAAATCTTACCTTCTTTCCAGGAATACAGTCACCATGTGAGAGCAGTTCCAAAGTGCTGACTCTGTTGCTTGTCCACGTTACCTTGTGACCCTCAGCCAGCTGCTTGCCTTCTCAGCTTTCTTACCTGCAAAATGGGGTTATATCTAGTGCCTACTTCCTAGGGTTGTTGTAAGAATTAGATGAGATATGCACATAAGGTGCTTAGTGCAATGCCCAACATGTTGGAAGAGTCCTGCAGATGTCTGCCATTGATTTTATCTTTGCGGTGGCTGCTCCTGCTGCCCTGGGAAGTCACTCTCCCTGTGCCTCAGTTTTCTCATCTGTAAAATGAGTGGATTGGACTGGAGATGCCTTATCTTTCCAGTAATAAAATTATATTACTCTGCTTGGCATTCAGTTCAAGTTAATCTTCCCAACCAGCCTCCCCCTCAGGGCTCCCCTGCTGAGTTCCTCAGTTCTTACAGCATAGTTCTAACCCTGGTGCCCTGCTTGTTTTTGCCACTGTGTAATTCCTTCAAGCCTTCACTCCCACTCTTTACCTTCCTTGATTTATCTTTGCTTTCTTCTGCCAATTTGAATTCTATACTTCTTTCAAGGCCTAGATGAAAACTCAACTCTTCCATGAAGCCGCCTCTGGCGAACCTGCCCTGAGATGATTTCCCTTCCATTTAAATTCCCTCGGCTATTATGCCCATGGTTGACTCACACTGCTTCCAAATGGTTTGTATTGTCTCACTGACTTCTGGTTGATTTAAACAAATTGCCTAAAAGTAAACTCCCCAAGGGCAAGGACCTTGTTGTCTACTTTGGTGTTGCCTTCGTGATGCCAGCATAGTCCTGGGCATATGCGTGGTGAGTTGAGGTGACGCTGCGTGGGTCACCCCATCCTCCCTGGGTGACTGAGCACCTCTGGGGAGGGGGTTTCTTCAGGTCGCCTGGGTCTGTAAGGGTAATTAAGAGATCACCTCTGCCCTCATGGAGTTCGCGGAGGGAAAGAAAGAGACTTGTAAATATAACCAATTGCAACGTAATATGATGAATTCTATTCCCATGGCATGGGGGAGGGTGGTCCCCTTTGTGCAGAGGAGACGAAGGCTTCTGCCAGCTCAAGGAGGAGCAAGAGTTCCCAGCGGGCTGCAGGAGTGAACCCTGCGCAGCGTGCACAGCGTGAGAAGACGCAGTACATCCTGGTGTACTGAGGTGGGCTAAAGGGTGTCTTTTAGGGGAGGGAAGCAGGTCAGGGACAGTGGTAGGAAATGGAGTCAGAAACATAGCTTCTCCTTATCCAATAGCAGGTCCTTATCCCCTGGGCCCACAGCAAAAGACCATATCAAAATCAGAAAAGGAAGAGCTGTGTAAAGAGCTTCATTTATTTATTTAGTATGAAAATGCCCCCTTAAAAAATCATGGTGATAATAGCAGTTGCTTGATGTTTATTTGTTTTCTCATTTCATGTTTTCTTTTAACATCGTCACTTGACAAAATACAGATTTGGCAATTCTGTGTCAGAGGAAATAGTCCAGGTCCATATTCTTGGAACTACTGCTCTGGGAGCTATTGAAATACATGGAAATAACAAGCAAGTGCAACATCGATGTAACTCAGGGGGACAGGTGAGGAGCTTCTAAATAATTTCTGCTTTTTGCTGATGAGGATAGCAGATGTGGCCAATGCTTGCAACGGGTGCTTTTAAAATGCAAAGCAGAGAGGTAGTCTGATGGATTTCGGTGGCTTTAATCCCTGTCCTCTCTTGTGAGAGACTCACTCTGTGGCTCCTTCTTCTTTGTGCTTCTCTCCTCTCCTAGCTATTTCCATCCGCTGCCCCTCCCTCCCTGGGAGGGAATGGAATGTGTCCTTGTTCCTACAGAGCCTCTTGGGGGCAACTCTGACTTTATCACCAATCTTCCTGTCTTTCAAAGCAAGGGCTGACAACTGTGATTTCTCATCTCCAGGTGTGAAGGAAATTGCCCCTTGTAAGTGTCTGCACATCTCAGGCCCTTTCCCCCCCAGGGTGGCTCAGTGCCTGTCAGCTGAATTTGCACTAATGAGATTAAAGTCAGTGTGTTGGAACTTTCCAACATTTTTGCCCAGATCAGTCCAAAATTCCTAAGGTAAGAACTGCCTGAATCAATATAGTAGTGATTTCAAATCTTAAACTGTCCCTTTCAGGGCATTTCCGTCATTTTATGGGAACAAGAGAGCAGTTGAGGGGGGCCCTGGAAACAAAAGTGTACAAAGAGAGGTGCAGGGTGGGGGCTGAGGCTGGCTTCTCAGGTGGCAAAGGTATTTCAAGCCCTATATGGTAAGGTTCACTTTGCTTATTCCTTTCTCCTTTTAGTTGGGGTTTCACTCCACAGAGGCTTGTCCAAGGCCTCACAGCAGTTTTGCTGAAAAAGTAAGCAATCAGAACGAAATGCAGGGGTGTCCTGAAGGGCAAGGGAGGAGGCACACCCTGGACCTTCATGAAGACAGTGAGACTCCTAGGGGTTGGTGACACAGGAAGAGAGTGAGACTCCTAGGGGTTGGTGACACAGGAAGAGAGTGAGACTCCTAGGGGTTGGTGACACAGGAAGACAGTGAGACTCCTAGGGGTTGGTGACACAGGAAGAGAGTGAGACTCCTAGGGGTTGGTGACACAGGAAGAGAGTGAGACTCCTAGGGGTTGGTGACACAGGAAGAGAGTGAGACTCCTAGGGGTTGGTGACACAGGAAGAGAGTGAGACTCCTAGGGGTTGGTGACACAGGAAGAGAGTGAGACTCCTAGGGGTTGGTGACACAGGAAGAGAGTGAGACTCCTAGGGGTTGGTGACACAGGAAGAGAGTGAGACTCCTAGGGGTTGGTGACACAGGAAGAGAGTGAGACTCCTAGGGGTTGGTGACACAGGAAGAGAGTGAGACTCCTAGGGGTTGGTGACACAGGAAGAGAGTGAGACTCCTAGGGGTTGGTGACACAGGAAGAGAGTGAGACTCCTAGGGGTTGGTGACACAGGGGACACAGGGGATGATTTTGAAATGGGTTCTCTAACCATCAGCCCCTGGAGAAGGGGATATTGAAGGCCTGGAGAGTGGGAAGATGGGGAGGAGAATTCACAGTTGTTGAAGTGATCATGGACTTAGAAAGAGTCTTGGAGAAACAGCAGATACCTGAATTCTTGTCTTAGCTCCATTGTGTGACTTTGGGCGAGTTATAGCATCCTTCTGGGCCTCAGTTTCCTTAGATCGAAATGAGGGCACAGCACCACCGACCTTCCTTCCATTCTCTTCTGAGACGCTAAGTGAAAGAGTCACGTTCCCTACTTTTGCTCCCTCCTGAGATGTGAGCTCCCTGAAGTCTGAGGCTGTAGCTGTGTCCTGAGCTGTGCTTTAGTTTGCTGGGGTCAGCAATGGCCCTGCTGCAAACACATTGACAACAGCCCGTGGGAAGGCTAAGAACAGCCTGTGGTGATGGAGCAAATTCTGCAAGCCAGGGCTCTAGAGCAAATGGTGCTACCAGAGGCAGCCCTATGGACTCGACTACAAGCTAAGCTTGCTTCAGGAGGCTGAAACACACACACACACACACACATACACACACACAGAGTCCTCAGCCTCCTGTCCACCTCTAGGTCTTTGGTCCCACCCTCTGCTTATGGACTCCACTCCTCAACATTTTTCCAATTCCATCGATAGCCAAAGACCTTTCTCCATGATGATTCCTTTTCTTGTGTTGATTGCTGTTGTTGATGCATGCCTCCGTATGTCTGCTCCCCACAATGTAAGATGCCCTTGACTACGTAAATGACTTCATTGTCTGCCAGAGTGGCAAGATGTTGGGTAGAAATCAGAAAGAAATTCTGGCACATGCTTCAACATGGAGGAACCTTGAGGACCTTATGCTAATTGAAGTAAGCTAGACAAAAAAGGACAAATATCACACAATTCCATTTACAGGAGGTACCTAGAGTAGTCCAGTTCATAAAGAAAGCAGAATAATGGTTTCTACTTTCATTGAATGGGGCCAGGAGAAAGGGGGTTGGGGAAGTCATCTTTTATTGGCTACAGTTTCCCTTTGAGAAGATGAAGAGGTTTTGGAGATGGTGGTGGTGATGATTGCCCAACAATGTGAATGTACTTAATGCTACAGAACTAATACATTTTTAAATGGTTAAAATGGTAAGTTTTATGTTATATTTAAATACTGAAATTTATATTTCACCATAAAAACTATGGAGGACTAAATTCCTGCACCAAAGAAACTGGTTTCGTCTTCTGGGCTTCTTCAGCCAGGTTGTCAAGTTCTGGAAGCCGACTAATCCTTTGTTTATTGTACTTTTTCATCAGGTCTGGTGACTTCCCATTTGCACAGTTAATAGGTAGAGTCTAGAGATACTGACACTGGGCTTGGTTTTGAATTTTCAATACTTTTTTGTACGGTAGTTATCCATGGTTCTTGACATCCATTGCCACACAGAAAAGTGCTTTGCTCAACAGCACAAGAAGGAGGCAGTGATTCGGTGATACAGGACTCAGGTGAAGAGGAGGTGAATTTGCAGGGTGAAGAAGAGGACAGAAATAATGGAGGTTGGTAGGAGTGTGGAGCCATGCTCTAGTGGCTCAAAGGGAAAGAGGACAGTGGACATAGAGACAGTAAGCGGGAGCTAAGGTTCCTGTGCAAGTGGGGGGCACACCCTCTTGGAGGCTGCCAGTTCCAAATGTGAATGACTCATAGGAGCCATCCACAGCATTGTAATTCCATCAATATCTAGGTTCATTGATATCTCAGGAAAATAATGTCATCTTATCTCCTTACTCTCCGTCTCTCTGGTTCCTATCAATCTATGTCACTTCCCATCACTGCTTTCCATTTGCGCCAAGGCTTGAGTGCCAGGGGGCACCCTGCTAATTAATTACCTTGACCTGTGAGCACAGGTGTGCTCTTGTCAAGATCGCCATGCCTGGGGAAACATCAGCCTTTGGCTCCAACAGCATCTCTATTGGTCCAGGTTCTGAAAGCCTCTCACCTGGGACTCTTCTGGGACATTGGCTGTCCTCATTATCTCAATTAGCATTTCTTCTACACCTGCTTTAGAGCAAGAAGTGACCTTGGAAATCATCTAACTCAGCGCTCCTCAAACATCAGTGTGCATATGGGTCACTGGGGGGATCTTTCTGGAGTGCAGGTTCTGATTCAGCAAGTCTTTGGCAGGTAAGGAGGGAGCTGAGATTCCGTAGATCCAACATATTCCCAGGTAGTGTCCATGCTGCTGATCCCTGAACCATACTTTAAGCAGCAAGAATCTAGTCTTGTGATTCTCAGCACTGACCACATGTTACAATCACCTGGGGAGCTTTAGCAAAACACAGTGGCCTGAGCTTTGCTCCTAAGAGATTATTTAGTTGGTCTAGGTACAGCTGGTCGTTATTTGTTTAAAAAGCTCACCATATGATTCTAGTGAGCACACTGTGTTGAAAGCTGGAGCTCTGATCAAATAGCTTGATTTTCCATCTTTCTCATTGAAATTACCAAAAAAAATCCACCTTCACCATCCCACTTTGCCTCTCCTTGGCCTGGGATTTGATTTTCCGTTGTGAGAAAATTACCTATTATGAAGTCTGTAACAATAAGAAATAACATTTATTGAGCATTTGCTATATGATAGGCATCATTCTAAATCCTTTACAATCTCACAATACCCATGAGTTAGATGCTACTATTACCGTACTCATCTTTTTTATAGATGTGACAACTTAGCCACAGAGAAGTAAAGTAACTGGCCAGGCGCTGTGGCTCACACCTGTAATCCCAGCACTTTGGGAGGCCGAGGCAGGCTAATCACGAGGTCAGGAGTTTGAGACCAGCCTGGCCAACATGGTGAAACCTTGTCTCTACTAAAAAAAAAAAAAAAAAAATTGCTAGGCATAGTGGCAGGCGCCTGTAATCCTAGCTACTCGGGAGGCTGAGACAGGAGAATCGCTTGAACCTGGGAGGCAGAGGTTGCAGTGAGCTAAGATCGTGCCACTGCACTCCAGCCTGGGCAACAGAGTGAGACTCAATTTAAAAAACAAAGAAGTAAAGTAACTTGCTATTGGTCACATAGCTAGTAAGTGACAGAGCCATGATTGGTGCTCAGGAAGTCTGACCCCAGAGCCAACTCTCTTAACTATTGTGTGATTCGGCCTCCCTGTGCCATGCCAAAGATGTAGCGATGCTGGTTAATGAGGGAGGAAATGTATCCTTTTCAATCAAAACTTGCTTTTTATGTTGATGTGCTATTTTTTTTTAACACATCAGGTTTTTTGGTTATTTTTATAGATCAAGTTTATTTCCATTTCAAAAATCACCAACGATGCAAAGTTGTGTGTGTACATTGCTTTTCTATTTTCTATTCTACCCATCCATGCAGCAGGCCTTTGCATTGGAAGGCTGTGCAACTGGAATACTGCTGTTCACTAAGGCATCCTGACCCACGTCCCGGATAACATCTGGGAAGGAGATGCTTGTGGGCCTTGGATTTCAAGCTCCACCTTCCCCTCCGATAGGGTTTGAAGAATTTCATAGGTTCCAATCTGGCAAGATTTATTTGTAGGGTGGCCTCTCACGTAATCTGCCTCATCTTTTTCAGTGGTCCCTTGGCATACATCCTTCCCTAACAGAGACATTCCCCTTAGCTCATATTTCAGCCCCCTACAGATTCATCTCAGATTCTAAGCCACATGGTTTAGTTGCCAGAAACACCAGAGGGTCTTGCCAATAGCGAGTTGTCTGTCTCTTGTAGTACAGTACACAACACAGATCCAACAGAGTAAGAAACATTTCTAAACCATCAGTTTAAATAAAGCATCATGAAATGCTCCCAAACCAAACATACTACAAGATCAGTGTGTTTGGCAAATTGCTAGTATAGTAGTTTGGATTTTATGCATTTATGACTCTCCTCTAGTGCAGACGATTAAGAATTGACTGGAGTATTCTCATATTAAAAAGATGTAACTGGCCAGGGAATAATTTCATATGGTTCAATCTGAAAGAGAATTTCAAAGCTGGAGGTTTTTTGAGAATCCATCAGACCCTCCTTCAAACATCTGAATGCCTTTTATATCATCCCCTATAAACAATTATCCACACTCTGCATGAACACCTCTAGTGTCAGGGAACTCATCACCTTACAAAGCAGTCACTTCTGTTTTCTGATTATTCCTACCATCAACGTTCTTAGAATGAATTCAAACTAAGTCAATGAAATGTCTATGAGTCAACCCTAAGTCTGCTTTCTAACGTCACATACACCCGAAATCTGGTTCCTCTTCCATTTAACAGCTTGCTTTAAGCAATTTCCAACAGTTCTTAAAGCTTCCTGTGTTTTCTTTTTCTCCAAATGAGGTATCATTTTGAAGATCTCTGGCATAACAAGTCTTCTACTCCCCTGGTCTCTCCCCACATAGCTGAGCTCCGGTTAGAAGCCAGTCCCCTCCAGTGTGGAGTCAGGTGGGGCTGCTCCCTCTGCTTGCACACCCACTTTCTGTCACCAATATGCGCACAAAAGGATACAAATCAAGAGCACTGAGCTTCTGGTCAACCCTGGCAACTCAAGCCAACAGCTTCCCTATGAGCTCATGACATCCTCACACAGAGAAAACAGCAGCTAGACCTTCACTCCTTTCACGACTGGTTTTGGTCAGGATGCAGCACTGCCAGATGTTACCCAGGCGGTTTCATGACGGGCACATTCTCTGTGTAGCCACAGTGTGAGGCTCTGAGAGGACAGCTGGGCCTCTCAATGAGCAGAGACCCCCAGAAGCCCCAGCAAACACCCAGGCTCCTGGACGCCTCCTTGCTGGGGTCTCCCTGATGCTTAGGAGGCAGCATCAGTTCTGGGAATCTTCCCTCTCCTTTTCAGACAAAGTGCAGATCAGACAGGCTGACTGCTCCTGCCAGGATCTCCCAGGATGCTACTCTTTCTGTCACTTGATTGTCTGCATTGAGGTTTCAAGGATCCAGAATGAGGGGTCTGTGTATTACCTGTCTTAGACTAAAAGAAATAGGCAGATTCCTTTGGCATCAGCTGAACAAACAGCTAGGCTCAGAATGAACCATCTCCTATTTCAAAACCCTCCTACCTGCCATGCTGGGACTGCTTGCTGCCCGCAGCAGGGAGCTTCTCTGGGCAGGGCGTGCCTCCTGTGCTCACGGCATCCACCCGTACAAGAGGGGTGGGGGCATTGCTCACTGTGCCCATGCCTCAAGCCAGGGGTGGCCGGCCAGCCAGCCCATATTGTCCGCTGTGCTTCCTTACGAAAGCCCATGAAGTAAGTAAAGGTGACAGCCAATAAGCACATCAAGAGATGCTCAACGTCATTAGCCATCAGGAAGATGCAAACCAAGACCACCATGAGACACCACTTCACACTCCCTAGGATGACGAAAATAAAAAAGACAGACAATAACAACTGTTGGTGAGGATATGGAGAAACGGGGACCCATAGATACTGCTGGTGGGAATGTAAAGGGGTGCAGCTGCTTTGGAAGCAGCCTGATTCCTCAAACAGTTCCTCAGAATGTTCAATATACAGTTACCATACAGCCTTGCAATCCCACCCCCAGATATATACCCAAGATAAATGAAAACATCTGTCCACATAAAAACTTGTACGTGAATATGGCCAGGTGCGGTGGCTCATGCCTGTAATCCCACCACTTTGAGAGGTTGAGGGGGGTGGATCACCTGAGGTCAGGAGTTCGAGACCAGCCTGGCCAACATGGTGAAACCCCATCTCTGCTAAAAATACAAAAATTAGCTGGGCATGGTGGTGCACACCTTTAATCCCAGCTACTTGGGAGTCTGAGGCATGAGAATCACTTGAACCTGGGAGGCAGAGGTTGCAGTGAGCCGAGATTGCACCATTGCACTCTGACCTGGGTGACAGAGTGAGACTGTCTCAAAAACAAACAAAGACTTGTACATGAATATTTATAGCAGCATTATTGGTAAGAGCCGAAAGGTGATGAATGGATCAACAAGAGGAATTTAGTATCATTGTACAGTGGATTACTGTTCAGCCCTTAAAGGGAATGAAGCACCGACCATGCTCCAACATGGATAAACGTTGAGAACATCACGCTAAGTGAAAGAAGCCAGTCACAAAAGACAAGAGGTGGCAGGATCCCGCGAGTAGAAAGCATTCCGACTCAGGAGGTCTGTAGAGCGGGAGGGCAGATTCGTGGTTGCTTAGGGCTGGGGCGTACGGGGGATAGGAAGGTGACAGCTGAAGGATGCAGGGTCTCTTTTTGAGGTGATTTTTGCACATATCTGTGAATATACCAAAAGCCACTGAATTGTAACTTTAAATGGGTGAATTGTAGGTATGTGACTTATGTATCAATGAAATTGTTAAAAATAAAAAGTAGTAAATTATCATAACTTAAAATCAGTATATTGTCATTAATGTAACAATTGTAGGCCCTCCTGAGGAGGGTGATGTCACGGGCTGGGTGCCTTCTGCTCTCCACCTCGGTCTCCTCACTTCTGCAATGGGGGTCTCCTCACCTCTGCAATGGGAGGTGCCTATCTAACGTGCAGTGCCCTTTTTGCCTCTGCCCTGCATATTGGCCCCCATGCCACCTCCGTAGGGCTGTATCATCCTCCTAGTTCCTCAGGCGCTTTACGCAGAGTTCAAGCCAGGCTCTTCACCTTTCTCCAAACCTGTGGGCTGCTTCCCTGCCTCCGTGCACTTGTTCACACAGGCCGCTGTGGCTGTCCAGATCTGCATGCCCTTCGCAGCGCTGCTCAGTCTGTGGGGCGGAAAGAGCCACGTGCCAGCCCAGCTCTGACTGGTCTCTCTGAGATCTCAGGCCCTTTCCAGCCTTGCTCTTCTGTCCTGGTAAAATGATGGGATTGGAGTATCAACCTGTTGGACTATCAGCCTATTGGACTATCACCGCAGGGGTTTTCAAAAGAGCATAGCATGGTTAAATAAATGTTGGAAGCACTGGATTAAACAGGCTTACCTGTCACAGGACTTCTTTTTTTTTGTTTGTTTGTTTTTTAAGATAGAGTCTCGCTGTGTCACCAGGCAGGAGCACAGTGGTTCAGTCTCAGCTCACTGCAATCTCCGCCTCCCGGGTTCAAGCAATTCCCTGCCTCAGCCTCCTGAGTAGCTGAGACTACAGGCACATGCCACCACACCCGGCTAATTTTTGTATTTTCAGTAGAGATGGGGTTTCACCATATTGGCCAGGATGATCTCAATGTCTTGACCTCGTGATCTGCCCCCCTCGGCCTCCCAAGGTGCTGGGATTACAGGCATGAATCACAGGACTTCTCAGAGCCTTCAGTATGGCAACTGTGAGCCACCAAGAGGGGGATATGATTTGCAACCTTTCCTAGCTTTTAAAACCATGCACACACACACCACACACACACACCACCCCCCACACACATACATACACACATACACATTTTAACAGAATATCTTGTCCCACAGAATAACACCTAGGAGCCAGGGTTTTCTAATGACTTCTCATGGACTCACACTTAGGAAGAACATTAGGGCTAAATGAGGTGTGGCTCTTGGACTTGAAGTAAATGCAGTTTGTAGAGAAGACAAGATTTACATTCACGAAATGACTAAGGAGTAAGAAAAATTGTAATGTGGCAGACTTTCCTTGACCTCTTGATTTAGAATTTCCTTTGTTCTCTGCGCCCGAGGAATCTTTACTCTCCCTGTCTTAACACTCATCGATCACACTCCAGTTCTGTGTTTAATATGCCTTCCCTGCTCGATCGCAAACTCCGGGAGTCAGGGACTGAGTTTTACTTCCCGTCCTATCATCAACACCTAGTGTAACACTGACTGGGCACTTCCTAATATGGTATAAAGTGAAGAGTTGAATGGAATCTAGATTGTGAAGTTCAATCTTTGTTGGACTCTGTGTCAGAGGTCAATTGCAAGAGAATTCAGAGATGGGAGAGTTTCACCCAGGGGATCAGACTTGAGAGGGACCTGCACCATTCGGGAAAGAGTAGAGGAAGGGAGAAGGCATTCCAGGGAGAGCACAGCAAGGGCAAATGCAGAGGCCAGACCGAGTGCCACCTGTGCCCAGAAGAGTGACTGCCCAGCACAGGGCCGTGGGCTCAGAGCACGCTTGAGCTCAGTTCCCGGAGGCATTTCCACTGCTGGCATTGGGAGGAGGAAAAAGGGAGGAGTGGAGAAACCAAGGAGGGGAGGTCGCTTCATTCAGTCTCCTCTCTATGTCACACTCCAGTCATCCACCTCAAGGCCAGGCTGAGGTCCCACACCGGGACCCAGTGCTGGGGGGGCCAGCTCCGTGTGTGGCTCTTGCTAATGGGACTTCAAGCTGTCAAGATGCCTGGAGCATCCAGCAATGCACAGTAGACCAGCTGGCAGGCTTGGCAGGTTCATCGTGTTGGCAAATGGAGGGTTGAGACAGTAATTAGTCTCATCACAGGGAACCCCATGGCAAGAAAATAAGAAAGGCCATCAGCTTTGCCAGTGGAAATTATGCCCCACAGAGAAAGCTCTCCTGTCTTCAGTCTTCCTCCGTGTGTGACTCAGCACCCCTGCCTACAACTAAGAAGCCTGCTCACCTGCCCTTTGTCCGAAACGGCCGTTGCCGCGCTACTTCATGGTGCAGCAGCCGGCCAAATGCAGCCACCCTGAGCAAAGGCACCCGTTCTCAGCTCCACCTCTGGCCAGCTGTGTAACCTTGGAGAAATTACAGTCTTTAGTCCTGGGCCTGGAGCAGAGTAGGCCCTCAATAGATGTGGCTATTAACAACAATACTATCATTATACTCATTGGTGCACACAACTCGTAAAACAGACAATAGTGGTTTAGGGCAGATCATTTTTTAGGTGTTTATATCTGTGTTTATTTGTCTATCCTGATACAAGATCTCTGGATCAGAGAAGAGAAGTGCATGTTAGTAATGCCTGTTCCCTGTACCCCAATTCCTCAGGAGACCATGACTGAGGGCCAGATGTTTACCTCCCTGTGCAGTGAAGCTTACGCCACAGGAGAGGATGCCCAACATTAGGAGACTTAGAGCTTATATGAGGGTCTTTATAAGTGGGAGCCTGAGGCAGGGGAATCACAGTCACAAAGAGAGTTAAAGATGCTCAGCTGCTGGCTGGGCGCGGTGGCTCATGCCTGTAATTCCAGCACTTTGGAAGGCCGAGGTGGGTGGATCACGAGGTCAAGAGATCGAGACTCATCCTGGCCAACATGGTGAAACCATGTCTCTACCAAAAATACAAAAATTAGCTGGGAATGGTGGTGCGTGCCTGTAATTCCAGCTACTCAGGAGGCTGAGGCAGGAGAATCACTTGAACCTGGGAGGCGGAGATTGCAATGAGCTGAGATTGCACCACTGCACTCCAGTTTGGCGACAGAGTGAGACTCTGTCTCAAAAAAAAAAAAGAGGATGTTCAGCTGCTGTTTTTCAAGCTGGAGGAACGGCCATGGGCAGGGAATGGGGAAGCTGGAAAAGAGAAGAAATGTCCCGGAGAGGCTCCAGAAAGGATGCAGCTCTGTGGACACCTTGATTTTAGACCAGTGAGAGCCATGTTAGACTTCTGACCTCCAGAACTGGAGAATGATTATGTGTGCTGTTGTGCATCCCTACATTGTGCTAATTTGTTACGGCAATCACAGGAAACTCATACAGTGGTGGAACAAGAAACAGGCTCTTCCTTTCTCTGGCATCACGTGAGTCCTCATGATTTCCGTGCACTGCAGGGCGAGTGCTGGAACCTCCCTGCCGACCTCTGACTCTGCATCATATCGCTGTGAGTTGACAATTATTAAGAGCTTTCTCATGCTAGGTGTAATATGATGTTTAACATACTCTTCTGACCTGGTGTTGAGTCCCTGGCTGGAGGCTGGTCGGCTCCCCTTCCACACCTCAACACTTCCCTTATTGGGCTCTCACAGCCCCGGCCATTATGCGCCCACCTTAACTGCCCCAGAGCCAGGCCCTTGACAACCAGGGACAGCCCAATCCTACACCCACGTGCCCCTCCCACCTCACCTTAACCATTCCCTCCTGTGGCCACAGTCGAGGTGCTTGATTGCCCCTGATCCTGGTGACTGACCCCGTGCTTCCCCGAGTGGCCCTACATGGTGGCCTCTGTTTGCCCCCAGGGACCTGTGAGTATTAAAAAACTGTAAAACTCGTTCCAGTTTCTCTCTTGATCTGCATCTGGCCTCACCCTACCTCACCCGAGTTAATGCGGCTGAAACCCCAGGCCATGCTCTAAGCCCTCGTGTCTCCTCGTGGGATCCTTAGCACAGCCCAAGGAGAGACCTTGTTCTTATCCCCACTCACTGTGAGGAAGCCAAAGTAAGGGGAGGTGACACGACTTGCCCAAAGCCACACAGCTGCCATGGGGCAGAGCTGGAGCCCAAAACCAAGTGGCCAAGCATGAGCGTGAACTCCTCACTGCACACTCTGCTGCCCACAGTTACGGGGACAGCACCGCCACCAACCTAACAGGATGGACCCTCCAAATTGGGTTGATTTTGACTTAAGGAAATAAGGTAATAGGACATGTCTAGCACACGCACTTCTGAATTAAATTTCCACCCTCCACAAGCATCATCAGGTGGAGGCTAGGATGAGCTGCAGCTGGGGAAGCTCATCAAGCCCAGGCCTCCCCAAGAGAGTAAGGCAATTGAAAACATCTTATCTACATTTAATTAAATTAGACATTCCTGGTGCAGCTTCGTGCCCCCACACAGCTGACTGGTTTAAAATAACCTCTAAGATTGGCCTCCTTTGACTGTTCTGGCCAAAGTGCTCAGGGGTGGGGGCTGAAGGTGTCAGTTTGCCCGGAGGTCCCTCCTGAGACAGATGGATTCATCAACAGTGCTTGGCTTTGAGAGGAGGGGGCTGGAGAAGACTGCGAGGACACCCCTGTTTCCTCAGTGCTGCGGTGAGGTGAGTGTAGCTCTGCCACAGTCAGAGCCGGCCTACTGGCCCCTCCCAAGCTGCTGCCATGATCTCTGGGTGACCAGAGCTCATCCCATCTTAGCCTGGGCACCTCCAAACAGAGCCTGAGACCAAAGCTTGCATGCAAGTGGTTAGGAATGAGATTCCAGCAAGCAGGAGAGACGGGGAGTAAAACAGGGGAGAAGTGAACCCTGATGGAAGAGTGTCTTAGGGGTTGGCCGCTTCTCAAGGTGACTGGAGTGCACTCCTCTGTGGCCTTCAGAGGAGCCTCATGAAATGTCTACAAAGAGTCCACCGGGGGGCAAAATGCAAAGCGTTTCTCTGTCGGCCCCTGTCTGCCACTGGTTAAGGCCTTGACCGATGCTCCGTGCTCCAGGAGCTCCGTGCTCCAGGTTGCCTGCGTGTGAGTGTAGGGTAGGTAGTGGAAGTTCCAGGTGCAGACCTAAGGTGAGGCCCCATCAGATTGGACCGGGGCAAACCTCGTCTAAATCTGTCTAGAACTATTGCCACGGCCATGACTGGTTAAGATGTGGAACCAAACACACACCACGAAATACTATGCATAAAAAGGGTGAGTTCATGTCCTTTGAAGGGACATTGATGAAGCTGAAAACCATCATTCTCAGCAAACTATTATAAGGACAAAAAACCAAACACCACGTGTTCTCACTCATAGGTGGGAACTGAACAATGAGAACACTTGGACATAGGGCGGGGAACATCACGCACTGGGGCTTGTCGGGGAGTGTGGGCTGGGGGAGGGATAGCATTAGGAGAAATACCTAATGTAAATGATGAGTTGATGGGTGCAGCAAACCAACATGGCACATGTATACCTATGTAACCTGCATGTTGTGCACATGTACCCTAGAACTTAAAGTATACTGATAAAAAAAAAAAGTCTCTGGAAGCATACGCAAGAAAATATAATACTGGTTAACTCCTGGGAGGAGAGATGGATGACTATGGAAGATACACCTTTCATTGAATAATATGAACCATATTAAGGTATTATTCATTCAAATATAATTGAAATTAAAACTGAACAAATATATTTAAGACACAAAGTAGTTTTTGTGAATCTAAAAAAAAAAAAAAAAAGACGTGGAGCCAAAATTATTTCTGAAGTTGTGCCCAAGAGGATTCCAGTGCCTGTGTGGACTGTGAAGACCTCAGTGACTAAAGGGCATTGCAGCCTCTGCATGTCCAGCAGGGATAGGGGGCTGTTACCAGAAGCACAGCCCATTTCACCCTGACCCAAGCCCAGTGCTGACTAGCAAACTGGGTATCCAGGATATGTAGGGGCAGGAAACTTCCACTCCTTCCCTCCCCACACACCTAGAGTTCCTGGCCCCAAAATACCTTTGGAAGGTAACCCTGGCTGGGGAAGCGTTCATGGTTCCTGCACGTGCTCTGCCTATTGTTGAAAGACAGGGTGCACTGCGAGATTCTTCCCAGCTAGACCCCAAAGTTTACATAACTTAGAACAGAAGGCCACCACCAAAAAGCATTTACATGTTGTTGTATGAAGTATCTTTACGTCTTTTTTTCATCTTCACACCAAATCCCATGAAGAAGGAATTATAGACTTTATCTTACAGACAAGCTGACTGGGCCTCGGGGCAGTTCACTGATCTCTTCAAGATCCCAGAGCCATTGAGTATAGTAATGCTGGAAAAGCAATTTGGTTCATGTGGTTTCAAGTCTGGATGCTTCTAGAGCATATGTCGAGTCTAACTCAACACCTATTTTATCCTACTGGTAGACTATAAGCTCCTTGAGAGCAGGGATGTTTATTTGGCTCACAGAGCAGATATTCAACCAGCACTAGTTGAATGCATGTTGCAAATGAGTTTCTGCTCAGACCATGAGCTCTTTAAACCAGTAATATATCTTTGCATCCCTGGTACCCAGCATATAACAGGTGCTCCACACTGCACTGAATACATGTAGAGATAAATGAAGCACCCTGGTGATGCTCTCTTTTGAAACAATTTCCCACACTCACAGAAAGTTTCATGTACGATACAAAGAGCTTCTCCCCTGAACCATCTGAGGCCCATCACCCCAAGTTCCTCAGTGTTTCCTCCCAAGCAAGGATATTCCCCCACACAGCCAGAACACAATCAACACCAGGACATTAGCATTGCTGCATTATAACAGGTGTTGTCTACTCCTTATACACCAATTGAGTTTCAATCATTGTTCCAATAATGTCCTTTAAGAAAGAATCCAGTCTAGGATCCCACCTTGCATTTAGTTGTCACTATCTCTTTCCTCTTCTTCACTCTGAAACAATTCCTTAGTTTTTTTCTTGACTTTCATTACCTTAACACTTTTGAAGATTACAAGCCAATTTTTCTGTTGAATGCACTCCAGTTTGGGTTTGCCCGATGGATCCTCTCGGTGGGGTTCATGTTATGCATCTTTGACAGGAATGTGAAGGTAGGATGCTGGGTCCTTCCTATTAAACCTTGTCAGAGTGACAAAAATGTAAATATGTCTCATTTCTGATAATGTTTCTTTTGATTATTTGATTAAGGTTGTATCTGCCAGCCTTCTCCATGTGAACTAATTCTTTTCCCTGTTGTAGGTAATAATGGGGAGAAGGGATTTGAGACTATCAATATCCCATTCCTCATCAAACTTTACTTTTATTCCTTTATCTATTTATATCCATTTGGTTGCAAGGTTTCATATTTTCCCCCCCAGGTTAAAATCATTACTATTGTAGGGGTAGAAAGGGCAAGATTCCTTTCCTTCCCATTATAAGGATCACTGCTGACACCCCTATAACAGATAGCAAAAGAAAAGCATAACAAATATATTTGGCCATAGTTTTATGTGACAAAGGACACTTAAAAATGAAGGTGCAAAGATACAAGGGAAGCTATGTGATTTTATGCTTAGCTTCGATGAAGCAAGGACAGCTGTGTAGAAATATGATCAGATAGGAAGGGTATGAGCTGATGGTCACAGACAGTGGGGAAACCCAGCAGGGCCTGTCTGGATTCTTGTTGGCCTCTTTGTTGTAGCATTTCTTCCTCCTGGATATGGGGTAGGACTTTTCTGGAATGAGGCTCTTCATTTCTTTATGGACAGCTGTTGCATAGAAAGGTAGGAAAGGTTAGAGTAATATTTTCAGGCTTTATGGCTGGCTTTAGGGAAAAGGGGTTCTGGCTTCTATAACCCACCTTGAGGAAGAGGAATTCTGATTTCCATGGCTTCCTTCATGGGAGGATGAGGGGCGAGAGACAGATGGGCAGGAGAACGTCAAAGAGAAACTTTCCTTCTGAGGCTGAGTCTCAGGACTTCACTTTGGGATATTGTTTTCTGGGCCCAACCACTATTACTATTTATTTTATGCTCAAATTGTCCCAGATTTGGCTAGTGGGAACCTTTTCAATATGGTTCCTGTGTCCTTTAGACAAATCCTCATTCTTCACTGGGTACCTCCTGACTTTCTGGCACAAGATGCTCCAGGTTCTTCCTGTACTTTCCTGGCCCCAGGAATCATGCCTTTCTCCAGTAAGCCCTGGTTTCTTTTACTGATGAGTGGTATTTAGTCACCAAGATCTGGGTGCTAAGTGTGCTCATTGCCTTTGAGTGTCACTGCCCTCAGGCCTTCTCAGCAGACAGAGTGAGGAGAGGACATGCATATATGTGCATGTGCACACATACACCCACACTTATATCTGTATTTCTACATCTGTCTATGTATTGGCAACCATGAATTAACTCCAGTACCGCTATCTTCAGTCCAACACCATAGAGTTCATTCTCATTTTCTCCTTTCCATATTCATAGCCGCCTTCTCCAACAGTGAAAACACCATCTCCCACTATCCTTAATGTACTGTTTTATTTGATCAGTCCCTGTGTATGCAACCAATCTCCAGTTGTGGCTCCTTCTCCTTCCCCATGCAAATGCTCTTCCACCCCACTGAGACTCTGCTGTCCTGTGCTTGGTCACCCCTCCCCATGTGGGTGCCCTTCTTACCCTGCTCAGGCTCCAACTCTGCTCTGAGCCACTGCAGCTCACTACCCGCTGTCCCTACCCCTACATTGCATGGATACCTACCTCCTACAGCCGTCCTAATGCTTTTAGTATTAAATTGTTCAGGAAAGGAAAAAGAGAAGGAAGAGCCCTACAGGTGCCTTATGAGTGAGAGGGTGGACTGCTTCCACACCCTCCACTCTAGGTTTTACAAGGACAGAAAGCAGGCCGGTGGGAAGAGTAAAGACAGATACCTGCCAACAAGCAAAGCTGATTGAGGGTGGTAGACATCAGGATACCTTTGGAGTGGGAGGAAGATGTGAAAAGGATACAACATGGGATTCTAGGGTGTTAATAATTTCCTAGAATGTAAATGCCATTGGCAAGTGAAGTTACAAATAATGACACATGATGTATGGGCATGGATTATGGCAGGAGAGACCAAAGCTTTCATACTTAACACACACAAGTTTGTGATAAAATCATGTTTCAAATCTGGAACCTGCACAGCCAGCCATTTTACAGATAAGGAAACTGAGGCCGGAGAGAGTTGATGATGGTTCAACAGATGAGAGCTCAGGTTTCCTGACTCCTAAACAGGACTCTTTCCATTACAGTTTCAAAACTAATACATTTTTCTCATACATTTTTCTTAAATTTTCTACCATCAAACTCTTGTCTCAAGTCTTCTTTACTCCAGTCCATCTAGCCTTGTTGTAAGATTAACTTTTTGTGTATACATTACATAGGTAGAGAAAAGTACACAAATCCTAATTGTTCAGCTCAATGAATTTTCACACACATCCATGTAACCACCACCCAGATCAAAGAACAGAACAGTTCTAGAATCCAGAAGCTCCCCACGCTCAACTCCCAGTTATTACCCACCTCTTCCGAAACATAATACTGTCTTTTATCATCATTATTTGGTTTTACCTGTGTTTGGAATTTGTATAAATTAAATAATGGTATATGTATTTTTGCATATGTGTTTGGTTTCTTGCACTCAACATCAGGTGTAAGATTCACATTATGCAAATAGCAATAGTTCACTCATTTTCATTGTTGTAGAGTTTTCCATGGTATGACTATGCCACAATTTATTTGTCGACTCAATTTCTGATAGATCTTTGGAGTGTTTCTAGTTTTGGCTGATTACAAATAGCACTGCTGTGAACTTTCTTCATGGTTTTTTTTTTTTTTTTTTTTTTTCTGTATCCAGCAACCTGGCTGAACTACACAATAATTCCAACATATGTAGCATTTCTGTTGGGTATAAAAAGTTAGGAGTAGAATTGCTGGGTTATATGGTATGATCATGGTCGGTTTTAGTAAATACTGCCAGTTCTCCAAAGTTGTTGCATCAATTAGACCAGCAGTGTGTGAGTTCCACTTTCTCCATATCTGTGCCACTGCTTGATATTTTCAGTCTTAAATTTTAGCCACTCTGGTGGGTATGTTGTAGGACTTCATTGTGATTTTAATTTGTATTTTCCTGGTGATTAATGGGATTGTGTCTCTTTCTATTTTTTTTTTTTTTTTTTTTTTTGAGACGGAGTCTCGCTCTGTCGCCCAGGCTGGAGTGCAGTGGCCGGATCTCAGCTCACTGCAAGCTCCGCCTCCCGGGTTTATGCCATTCTCCTGCCTCAGCCTCCCGAGCAGCTGGGACTACAGGCGCCTGCCACCTTGCCCGGCTAGTTTTTTGTATTTTTTAGTAGAGACGGGGTTTCACCGTGTTAGCCAGGATGGTCTCGATCTCCTGACCTCGTGATCCGCCTGTCTCAGCCTCCCAAAGTGCTGGGATTATAGGCTTGAGCCACCGCGCCCGGCCCCATATATTCTTTATACCTATCCTATGTATTGTCAATATCTTCTTCTCCTCTATTACTTGTTCAATGGTGTCTTCTAATAAATCAGCATTCTTAACATTATGTTGTCCACAGATTCTTAACAGGGCTATATTTTCTTCATGGGGTATAAATTAGTTTTGGGAGACATAAAAAAGTCTTAGTTGTTGGAATTAGTTTGTGACCCTTCAAAGGCATACAATAGGTAAACAGATATACAGCATATCTATGGTATTAAAATTTTATGAGTCAGGAAGTATGGTGATTAGGAGAAAAATTTTAAAAGGCTTCTTGGGGTGATAGTTTTTGTTTAAGAGAAATTGTAGTCTTTTAATAAAAGAAAGAGATTTCCTAAATAGAAAGCATTTTCCGTGGATCTTCACATAATTATGTCTATTTTCAGTTATTCCTAAAATAATTGCTTGTATGATTTTGACTTATTAAAAAGTTCAGTTTTTTTTTTTTTTTTTTTTTTTTTGAGACGGAGTCTCGCTCTGTCGCCCAAGCTGGAGTGCAGTGGCGCTATCCTGGCTCACTGCAAGCTCCGCCTCCCGGGTTCACGCCATTCTCCTGCCTCAGCCTCCCGAGTAGCTGGAACTACAGGCGCCCGCCACCGCGCCCGGCTCATTTTTTGTATTTTTAGTAGAGACGGGGTTTCACCATGGTCTCGATCTCCTGACCTTGTGATCCGCCCGCCTCGGCCTCCCAAAGTGCTGGGATTACAGGCGTGAGCCACCGCGCCCGGCAAAAGTTCAGTTTTAATTTTTGGTGATACACAGTGTTGTGGCTGTTTAAACTAAAAGTGTTCCTAACAAATCATCTGCATCTGCAATAGTTCTAACAGAAATTGATGTCCTAATTTTTCCAATAGGCAACTGAATATCAAAGCAGTTAAAGGGCTGTCCATGGTCACTTAATAAATTGATTTGAGGAAATGTGGAATTTTGGCTGCCTGATGTGATATTCTTTCTGTTACTCAGACTGTCTCTTAGAATGAATAATTTATTCCCATTGATGGGCAAGAGTGGATGGTATAAAAGTTGAGAATAGAGACTGAAGGGTCCAATAACATTCTTAATTCAAATATTTAAGGTACATATATTGGATAGGAGCACAATATTTTGATCGAGTAGTAATTCTGATTGAGGAAGGAAGCTACTCATAATGGTTGAAGAAGAGTGCAACTACAAATAGGAAATTATTTTTGGCAACTGAATATATAGTCTCAGAACATATGGTCATATAAAGAAACAGGCAATAGCCCAGATAAATCAACCCTAGAGAATATAGATGCAGATTTACATAGATATAACTAAGAACGTCTTTTTAAAATTGAGGCATAATTGACATACATTATAGTGTTCATGTTTAAATTATGCAATTTAATGTTTTGACATATAATTTTAAGAGGTTGGAAAACACTGACATAGTCCTATGTATCTATATTTGCCTTTTTGAGTCCTGATAATCTTTGCACACTCCAAAGTCTTGAAGATAAAATGGCTAATTTTTTTTTCCTTTGGTGACAGGGTCTCTCTCTGCCAGAGTGCAGTGGCACGGTCACTATTCACTGCACCCTTGACCCTCCGGGCTTAAGTGATCCTCCCACCTCAGCCTCCTGAGTAGCTGGGACCACATGCCTGGCTAATTTGATGATGATGATGATGATGATTTTTTTTTTTTTTTTTTTTGTAGAGATGGGGTTTCCCTATGTTGCCCAGGCTGATCTTGAACTCCTGGGTTCAAGTGATAATCCTCCCAACACTTTGGGAGGCCAAGGTGGGATTACAGGCGTGAAGCACTGTGACTGGCCTTTAGTATCATTTAAACAGTTTTTAAAAGTGTTGTAGCATCGATAAATCATAATATGTCCCCTTTTCATTGTTCATGTAGATCATTTGTGGATTTGTTCTTGATCAGTCTTAACAATTGTATTCATCTTAACAAAGAAATCATTTTTGGTTTTGTTGACTTTTCTTAATTGTACATTTATTTCTGTTACACTGGTTTCTGTTCTTAATTTTATTGTTTCCTGTCTTATTTATTTGGATTTTGTTCATTTTTATGTCTTTAGATGGTTGATTTTCACCTTTTTCCCCTTCCCACTGTTTGTTCTTACAGCCAAAATTATTCTGTGAGCATTACTAGCTTCATGCTATAAGTTTTGATATGTTCTATTTTTGCCATTCATTAAAAAATCTTTTCTAATTTTCATTATAATTTCTCCCTTGAGCTATAAATGATTTACAAATGCTTTGCTTAGTTTCTAAACATTTTCAGATTTTCCAATTATCGTTCTGTTGTAGCTTTTTAACTCAATTCTACTGTGGTCAGAGGATATTCACTGAATGATTTCAATCCTTTTAAATTCATTGGCATCTCTTTACGGCCCAGCTTATGATCTGTTTGGTAAATGTTCCCTTAAAAAATGTATAAAATTAGATTATTGGGTATAGAGTTTTATATATCTCAATTAGGTCAAGTTTATTCATCATGTAGTTTAAATCTCCATTCTTACTGATTTTTTTGTCTGCTTGTTCTATCAATTACTGATAGAAGTATGTTAGTCTCCCACTTTAAAATCTGTGTCCTTACATTTAAGACGTGTCTCTTGTAAAGAGCATATAATTGCTTTTTGTTTTTCTAGTTCAGCCTCAAAATCTTTACCTTCTCTTTCAGTATGTAGATCATTACATTTAATATAATTATCATTTCAATTTACTGTCTTACTACTTATTTCCTATTTGCCCCACCTACACTATATTCATTTTCCTCTGTTCATGCCTCGTTTACATTCTTCAGTTCCTGTTTTCCTATTTTAACCCTCTAATATCTTGTTACTATTTATTCTTTAGTGTTTATCCTTGAGATTATAACATGCATGTGGGACATATTAGAACCTAATATAAATTAGGATTTTCACTTCTTCCCAGATGATGTTAGGATCTTAGAATACTTTAACTCCACTTACCCTCCTTTTACCTTTTCTGTTGTTAATTATTATTACAGACTTTGACATTTTAAAAAAATTGATGATATTATTCTTATTGCTTTAAAGTTGATATTCGTTTGAATTTACACACATATTTACTATTTACATTGTTCTTCATTTCTCTTTTTCCATCTGGGATCATTTTCCTTTAATTTCTCTAGCGAAGGCTTTCTGGGAACAGTTTCTTTCCCTGTTTGCTTGCTTGTAAGTATCTTTATTTTGATATAGAAGCTACATCTTTCTATGTTATGAAAGATGTCAAAGACTTCATGTTTGAGGACTATTTTTAACTGTGAAAAAATTGCCGGTTGACAAGTTTTTTTCTTTTGCCACTTTAAAGAAGTCTTCTAGATTTTTTTTTTCTCCTTCAGCGCTTTATAGGTGTCTGCAGTACTTGCATTTTGGGGGGACTGTTATTGTGTGGATTGAGAAGTAAGCCATCAGTCTGTGTTGCTCTTTTGAAGATAACTTGTCTTTTTTTCTGCTAGATGCATTTGTTTTTCTTGTCGTTGCTGCTTTTCAGTGATTTTACTTTGATGTTTAAGTGTGGTTTTCTTTGTGTATATCTTCTTCCTTCAACTTTTATTTTAGACTCAAGGAGTACACATGCAGGTTTGTGACAAGGGTAGATCGCACGATGCTGAAGTTTGGATGCGATTGAACCCATCACCCTGATAGTGAGCATACTACCCAATAGGGAATTTTTAACCCCTGCCCTCTCCTCCTGGGAGGAGTCCCGGTGTCTGTTGTTTCCATCTTTATGTTCATGTGTATCCAATGTTTAGCTCCCACTTGTGAGAATACGCTGTATTTGGTTTTCTGTTTCTGCCTTAGTTCTTTTTGGATAATGGCCTCCAGCTGCATTTATGTTGCTACAGAGGACATGATCTCATTTTTTATGGCTGTATAGTATTCTATGGTGTATATGTACCATCTTTCTTTATCTGAGCCACTGTTGATGAGTACCTAGGTTGATTCCATGTCTTTGCTATTGTGAACAATGGTGCAATGAACACACAGTTGCCTGTGTCTTTTTGGCAGAATGATTTACTTTCCTTTGGGCATTGTGATGGTTAATACTGAGTCTCAACTTGATTGCATTGAAGGATACAAAGTATTGATCTTGGATGTGTCTGTGAGGATGTTGCCAAAGGAGATTAATATTTGAGTCAGTGGGCTGGGAAAGACAGACCCACCCTTAATCTGGGTGGACACCACCTAATCAGGGGCCAACAGGGCTAGAATACAAGCAGGTAGAAGAAGGTGAAAAGAGAGACTGGCCTAGACTCCCAGCCTACATCTTTCTCCCGTGCTGAATGCTTCCTGCTCTTGAACATGTGACTCTAAGTTCTTCAGTTTTGGAACTGGGACTGGCTCTCCTTGCTCCTCAGCCTGCAGATGGCCTATTGTGGGACCTTGTGATTGTGTGAGTTAATACTTAATAAACTCCCATATATATATGTGTGTGCATGTGTGTGTGTGTGTGTGTGTATGTGTGTATATATATATATTCCATTTGTTCTGTCCATCTAGAGAACTCTAATACAGGTTTATACCAAGTAATGGGATTGCTGGATCAAATGGTAGTTCTACTTTTATTAATAGTTCTTTGAGAAATCTCCAAACTGCTTCCCAAAGTGGCTGAACTAATTTACATTCCCACTAACAATGTATAAGCATTCCCCTTTCTCCACAGCCCCACCAGCATGTCTTATTTTTTTTGCTTTTTAATAATAGCCATTCTGACTGGTATGAGATGGTGTCTCATTATGGTTTTGATTTGTGTTTCTCTGGTGATTAGTGATAATGCGCATTTTTCCATATGTTTGTTGGATGTTGGTATGACTTCTTTTGAGAAGTGTCTTGTTAATGTCCTTTGCCCACTTTTAAATGTTTTTCTTTTTTTTGTTTGTTGATTTATTCAAGTTCCTTATAGAGTCTGGATATTAGACCTTTCTTGGATTCATAGTTTGCAAAAATTTTCTCCTATTCTGTAGGTTGTCCATTTACTCTTCTGACATATTCTTTTGCTGTGCAGAAACTCTTTAGTTTAATTAGGTGCCACCTGTCAATATATGTTTTTTGTTGCAACTGCTTTTGAGAACTTAGCCATAAATTCTTTGCCAATGCTGATGTTGAGAAGAATATTACCTAGGTTTTCTTCTAAGATTTTTATAATTGGAGGTACATTTAATCTATTTTGAGTTAATTTTTGTATATGATGAGAGGTAAGGGTCCAATGTCATTCTTTTGCATATGGCTAGCCAGTTACCCAGCACCATTTATTGAATAGGGATCCCTTTCGCCATTGTTTATTTTTGTCAGCTTTGTCTAAGATAAGGTGAGTGTAGGTGTGTGGCTTTATTTATTTAGTTCTCTACTCTGTTCCATTCATCTATGTATCTGTTTTTGTATCAGTACTATGCTGTTTTGGCTACTGTATCCTTATAGCTTGAAGTCCAGTAATGTAATGCCTCCAACTTTGTCCTTTTTGCTTAGGGCTGCTTTGGCTATTTGGGCTCATTTTTGGTTCCATACGAATTTTAGAATAGTTTATTCTAACTCTGTGAAAAATGACATTGGTAGTTTGAGAAGAATGGCATTGAATATGTAGATTGCTACAGGCAGTATGGCCATTTAAACGATATTGATTCTTCCAATCCATGAGCATGGAATGTTTTTCCATTTGTTCGTGCCATCTGTGATACCTTTGAGCAGCGTTTTGTAGTTTTCCTTATAGAGATCTTTCATCTCCTTGGTTAGACGTACTCCTAGGTATTTTGTTTCTGTGTGTGTCTAAATGGGATTGTAAATGGAATTGCATTCTTGATCTGGCTCTCAGCTTGAATGTTATTGGTGTATAGAAACACTACTGATTTTTGTACATTGGTTTTTGTATGCTGAAACTTTACTGACATTGCTTATCAGTTCCAGGAGCTTGTTGGCAGAATCTTTAGGATTTTCTAGGTATACAGTCATACAGTCAGTGAAATAAGATAGTTTGACTTCTTCTTTTCCTATTTGAATGCTTTTTATTTCTTTCTCTTGTCTGATTGCTCTGGCTAGGACTTCCAGTACTATATTGACTAGGAGTGGTGAGAGTGGGTATCCTTGTTTTCTTCCAGTTCTCAAGGGTGATGCTTCCAGCTTTCGCCCATTCATCATGGTGTTGGCTGTGGGTTTGTCATAGATGGCTCTTATTATTTGAGATGTTCCTTTGATGCCTAGTTTGTTGAGAGTTTTTATCATGAAGTGATGTTGGATTTTATTGAAAGCTTTTCCTGTATCTATTGAGATCACATCATATGTAAATTCTATTTGTACGGAGAATCACATGTAAAGATTTGTGTATGTTTATCCAACCCTGCATCCCAGGAATAATCCCTACTTGACCATGGTGAATTAACTTTTTAATGTGCTGCTGGATTTGGTTTGCTAGTATTTTGTTGAGGAGTTTTACATTTATGTTCATCAGGGATATTGGCCTGTAGTTTTCTTTCTTCATTGTATCTTTGCCAGATTTTGCTATCAGGACGATGCTGCCTTTGTAGAATGAGTTAGGTAGGAGTTCATCCTTGATTGTTTGGAATAGTTTCAGTAGGACTGGTACCAGCTCTTCTTTGTACATCTGATAGAATTTGGCTGTGATTCCATCTGGTGTGGGGCTTTCATTGGTTGGTAGGTTTTTATTCCTAATTCAGTTTTGGAACTCATTATTGGTCTGTTCAGGATTTCAGTTTTGTCCTTGGTCAACCTTGGGAGGTTGTGTGTTTCCAGCAGCTTATCCATTTCCTCTAGATTTTCTAGTTTGTGTGCATAGTGGTATTCATAATAGTTTCTGAGGATCTTTTATATTTCTGTGGCATTGGTTGCAGTGTCACCTTTGTAATTTCTGAATGTGCTTATTTTGATCTTCTCTCTTTTTTCTTTGTTATTCTAGCCAGCACTCTATCAGTCTTATTTATCATTTCAAAGAACCAGCCTTTGATCATTTGTATGAATATTTGGGTCTCAATTTCATTCTCTTCTGCTCCAATTTTGGTTATTTCTTTTCTTTTGCTAGCTTCAGGGGTTCTTATTTTTCTAGTTCTTCTCAGTATGATTTTTAGGCATTTAGTGCTAGACACTTGCTTCTTAATACTGTTTTTGCTGTTTACCAGAGATTTTGGTATGTTTTGTCTCTGTTTACATTAATTTCAAAGAAATTTTTGATTTCTGCCTTAATTTCATTGTAAACTTTTGGGTAAACCCAAAAGTCATTGAGGAGCACATTGTTTAACTTCTGTGTGATTTTATGGTTTTGAGGAATCTTCTTGCTATTAATTTTTATTTCACTGTGATCTGAGAATATATTTGGTATGATTCCGGGGTTTTGAACACACTTGCATTATGGCCAAGCAGGTGATCAGTCTTGGAGCATGTTCTATGTGCAGATGAGAAGGACATATATTCTGTTGTTGTTGTGTGAAGTATCTATTAGGTCTAATCGGTTGAATGTCGAGTTTAAATCCAGAACGTCTTTGTTACTTTTCTGCCTCAGTGATCTAATGCTGCCAGTGGGATGCTGAAGTCTCCCATTATTCTTAAGTAGCTAAGTCTTTTTGTAGGTTGAGAAGTACTTGTTTTATGAATCTTGGTGCACCAATGTTAGGTGCATATATACTTGGGAGAGTTAAGTCTTCTTGTTGAATTGAATCTTTATCATTGTATAATGCCCCTCTTTGTCCCTTTTTAATGTTGTTGGTTTAACATTTCTCTGATACAAAGATAGTGACCCCTCTTTGCTTTCTGCTTGTGTGATAGATCTTTCTCTATCTTTTTACTTTCAGCCTATGAGTGTCATTACATGTGAGATGGGTCTCTTAAAGACAGGAGGCAGTTGGGTCTTAGTCTTTAATCCAACTTATCATTCTGTGCCTTTTAAGTGGGGTGTTTAGACCACTTACATTTCCAGATTAACATAGATAATGTGAGATTTTGATACTTTTGTGATGCAGTTACCTGACTGCTTTGTAGTCTCAATTGTATAGTTGCTTTATAGGCTCTGTGGGCTATGTACTTAAGTGTGTTTTTGTGGGAGCAGGTATTCTTTCATTTCCATGTTTAGAGTTCACTTAAGGATATACTGTAAGGCTGGTCTAGTGGTAATGAATTCCCTTAAAATTTGCTTATCTCAAACAAAATTTATTTCTGCTTTATTCCTATAGGTAAGACCACTCATATTAGAAACATAAGACTTTTTGTTTAAGAATTGCTTAAGATGGTCTTCATATTCTGAATTCTAGTGGAAAGGCTGATGCCAACCAGTTTAAAGACCCCCACCCTCCCCACAAAGGAGCCAAATGAGTGTAAGAATGTAGTTTCTTCATTTCGCCATTCCATGACTTCACTCTGCACTCTGATCAATCAATGATCCTCACACTTCAGCCTACTCTAACCCCTTTAAAATCCCTAGACTCAAATTCCTTGGGAGGGTGGATTAGAGATACTCCCATCTCCTCATTTGGCTGCCCTACAATTATTAAACCCTTTCTCTGCCACAATCTCCAGTGTCTCCTTATATTGAATGGTTGTGCATTGGGAAAATGACCTATTACAGTTCCATCTCTTAATACGATTACAATGGCAATTAAATTTCAACATGAGTTTTAGAGGGGATAAATATTCAAACCATAGCTGGTCTCAAATACTAGTGCTGACTACTAGGCTCATTTCTCTTTGGGATTTTAGCCCTCAAATCTTGGGTGCCTTGGAAATGCTTCCATTTTTGTCTTTCTGCCTCATGAAGTTCTTCTGATTCTTAGCAGATTCCTCTGCCCAGCTTCTTGGCCTCCCGCCATGTACTGATAATCAACAAATGCCAATAGGTAAAAGCAGTATATAGAGAGTTGGGTTCACCTCAGTAAATGTTCTCTCTATACAGGATCTGGTCCTTCAAATCCTAGCTGTTTGACAGATCTCCAGTGCTTTCATGCAGAAATTTGTTCTGTCTGGGTTTTCTACTTGTTCTCAGCAGGTGTGTTGGCCTACGACAACACCCCTATTCCATCAAGGCTGGAAATGAAAGTCTCCCCACAACCTGCTGGCTCTTGAAATTCCTGAAACACTACTTTACTGAGTTGGTCTTCTGCTTTGTGACTGTCAGTGTCTATTTCTCAACATGCTGAGTTTAAACACACTATTCTCCCATTCCAGGCCCTTCCTCCCCTGGAACCATTTTAATGACTCAAACTCATTTTCCACGAATATCCAACATGAGTCTTTCATACCTGTTGATGTGTAAGCCTGTTCTCACATTTCTGTAAAGAAATATCTGAGACTGGGTGACTTATTTAAAAAACATTTTTAAATTGGCTCATAGTTCTCCAGGCTGTACAGGAAGCATATTGCTGGCATCTGCTTTGGGTGAGGGCCTCAGGAAATTTCCAATCATGGCAGAAGGCAAAGGGAGAGCTGGTGTATCCCATGGTGAGAACAGGAAAGAGAACAAGAGAGGGAAAGTTCCAGACTCTTTTAAAAACAACCAGATCTCACATGAAATGACTGAGCAAAAACTCACTCATTACCAAGGGTATGGTGCTAAGCCATTTATGAAAGATCTGCTCCCAAAATCTAATACCTCCCACTAGGCCCCATCTCCAACATTGAGGATCACATTTCACATGAAATTTGGAAGGGACAAACATCCAAACTATATCATTTCACTTGTGGCTCCCCAAATCTCATGTCTTTCTCACATTGCAAAATAGAATCATCCCATTCCAATAGTCCCCAAAATCTTAACTCATCAAAGTCCAAAGTCTCATCTGAGACTCAAGGCACATTGCTTCTACCTATGAACCTGTAAAATCAAAACAAGTTGTTTACACCCAAGAGATAATGGTGGTACATGCATTGAGTAGACATTTCCACTCCCAAAGTGAGAAACTGGCTAAAAGAAAGGGATAACAGGCTCCACACAAGTCTGAAACACAGCAGGCAGACATTAAATCTTAAAGCTCCAAAATAATCTCCTTTGGCTCCCTGTTCCACATCCTGGGCAGACTGGATGGGCCAGATTTAATGATTTAATGGGCCAAAGATTTAATGGGCCAAACTTGCTCTTTCCAATGGCATCAATACCAAGGCTTTGGGAAGCTCTGCCCCTGTGACTTTTCCATGCCGAGGCTGCAGACTACTAGTGGCTCTACCACTCTTGTGTAGAATGGCAACAGCCCCCTTCCTACAGCTCCACTAGGCAGTGCACTGGTGGGGACTCTATGGGGGATCCAATCCCACGTTTCCCCTTTGTACTGGCCTAGTAGGGGCTCTCAGTGAGGGATCCGCTCCTGTTGCAGGCTTCTTCCTGGGCATTCAGGCTTTCTGATACATCTCTGAAATCTAAGGGGAAGCTGACAAGTCTCCTTCACTTTTGCACTCTGCATATCTGTAGACTTAACACTGAATGGAAGCTGCCAAGGTTTATGGCTTGTGCCCTTCAGAGTGGTGGCCTAAGCTGTACCTTATCCCCTTTGAGCCAAGGCTGGAGCCAGAATAGCCAGGATATGGGGAGCAGTGCCTTGAGTCTGGGCAGGGCAGTAGGGCCCTGGACCTGGCCCCTGAATCCATTCTTTCCTCCTAGTGATGCAGGATTTTGTCTGTAGCTTAGCTAGGTCTGGGTTCTTGTTTCATGACCAGGAAGAATTAGGCACATAGACACTGGAAGAGTGAGTCAGGTGGGAAGTTTTACTGAGTGATGAAACACCTTTTTATGGGGAAGGGATGCAAGAGTGATCCTCCTATCCAAAGGCAGGAGAGTTCCCAATGTGGCTGAGCCCGGGGCTTTTTATGGGCTCAGAATAGGGAGCTCATGATGATTGGTTTGTGAGTATGCAAAAAAGGTTAAGGTGAAGACACCACTCAAAGGTGGGCACAATAGTGTAGAAAACAAATTAGGAAAGGATAGGTAGTTGTAAAATAGGTGAAGGATGGGGATCAATCAGAGGAAAGCACACCAAATGGGAAGGTGGGTTTTCAATCTGGTCCTGGGATTTACCAGGGACAGTTTCCAACTTGAAGGTGGGATTTCGCCAGGCACCTGTCCCTATCTACCTAGACATTTGTCTGCCTCCTGCCTCTATCATTGCCTGCTCAGAAGAGGTACATCTTACTGCCATTGGAATAGGGATGAAGACTGATCTTAACTGCTTCCTTCTGACAAGGGGCACTGTGTTGGGAAGATGGCAGTCAGAGCTCCCTCAGAGGACTATCTAAGGGTCTCTGGTAAAAGGGAGCCATCATCTGAGGCTCTGGTTGCATGACCGTTTGGAGTTTGATGGCCTGAAGGCAAGAAGAGACAAACTGGGTTATTAGAAGGTACATATCAAAACAAAACAAAGTCAGTGAGGACAGCTAAAAAATCCTGAGGTTGCCAGCACAGCCAGATAACTGTGTGGCTATACTTATGCCTGCTAAGATTTGGGTGCTTGGTGCTTGGCTTTGGTTAGCTCCCTTGGTCTTATTTTTGCAAACAAACTTCGTTATGGGGACCCTGTTTACTCCTATCACCTGGCAGGATTTGTGGGATAATTACCCTGAACTAGAATATTGATCTAGATATTTTACATTACCCCTCCCTTTTGTCTCTTCTGAGCTGCAGCTGGAAGTCACTGATTGGTTGAGAGGGATAAGCAGGCTTAGGCAAAAAAAAAAAAAAAAAAAAAAAAGTAGGCAAAAACTTAAGAACAATTAACGAAATTAGAATTTAATGACAAATGTATGATAAGTTTCAAAACATAACTTTTCTTCAGTCCTCATTTTTGTCAAAAGCAAATCATGATAAGACTGAGTTGTTTGCAAAATAGACTTTAGTCTTATACTAGGCCTGATTATTTGCATAAAGTGCAGCAAGAATAATTATTTTTCACATAGGATTTTAAATTGGTTTTGATGGAACTCTGTTCCACAATAAATCTCATATAAGACCTTCCTTTTAAAGCTGAGCCCAGCCATGGGTTTATACCCTCAAATACTTATGAATTGGTTAAATTACTCTCTTCTTGAAGTTCCAAGAACATGAGGCTCCTGGGCCTGTTAGAAAGTGACATTCTTTACTCACCACAGGTTGGGAACCCTGTACAGGGTCTGTGTAGATGAGATGTGAGGCAAGTTTTCCCAAGGAGCTCTTATTGGCTTTGCAAGTCAATCTAGATTCCTTAAAGGGAAAGACATCCTTCCAGCTACTCGGGAGGTTGAGGCAGGAGAATAGCATGAACCCGGGAGGCAGAGCTTGCAGTGAGCCAAGATCGTGCCACTGCACTCCAGCCTGGGTGATGAGTGAGACTCTGTCTCAAAAAAAAAAAAAAAAAAGTTTCTCTAATTGTGTCCTGTTGCAAAAGAAAATGGATTCTTACTGCACTGATGCTAATAACTATATTGCATAGGTTAAGAATACTCACAGATAGTTTCCAAATTCTGGAGAAGCCAGGCAGAGAGAAACAAATATGCTCCAAATTTTGTTCTCAGGAGTATACCTTACTCAATTATCAAAGACTGTAAATAGCTCAAAATAAAAGTTTCCTTGATTCTGAAAAACAAAACAAGAATCAGCAATGTTTTAAGCAAAAAGATTAAAAAGATTACTTCAGTTTTCCATTAGTTCAGTCCATTCTGTTAACTCTTGTTCTGCTTGATATTCATGAACATTTCAGCTCTTCATGAGTCCTGTACATTTTTCCTTTATCCCAGTGTCACAATCTCCAAAGTTATCAGAAACCTGCATTTGAGAGCATTTGTCAAAGTCCTATAGCTGATTATAAACCATCTTTTGAAAAGGATAAAAGCAAGACAACAACTGTCTGTGAATGACAAAATATCCAGGGTATACAGTCAATACACAGGGTAGTTACAGTCAAACATGATTGACTTCTTTGTGGTTATTTCTGTGGTTTACAGTAACTTAACATAATAACCTTAATTCTGATTGATAGCATATACTCAGATTTTAGATTTTAGAAATCCCATACAATTTTGGAACATATATTAATATTAGTCACTAAAATATAACCTAAAGAAGATTAAAGATCACTTTGGCAATCTCATGTAACTAAACATGTCAAATAATCCTATTTACCCCTCTTTTGGATGTCAGTGGGGTAGGTGAAAGCTGAGTATTTTCCTTTAAAACTCACATCATCATTATTGTAAAAATATTTAGTTCTAAGAAATGCCTTCTGGAAAAGATGAACAAATCCTTTCTAAATTTGGGGGAAGGGCCACAAATTCCAGTCATATAATATGGAGATTAAAAAAACAGATGAATCTGTGTTCACATCTGGCTTTGCCATGTGCCTAGTCATTTAACCATCTAAGTCTCAGTCTTCTCAAATATGTAAAATGGGGATAATAATAATGATTCTTTCATAATTGTGAGGATTAATTGACATAAAGCATGTACTATGGTCTGTGGCAGCTAGTAAGTGCTTAGCAAACGTTGCTGATTTTTATTGTTTTTGCTAGCTCTGCCAATGAGCTGAGCCAGATGTTCTGGTTTTGGAGTGTCTTCACAGCAATTACAGCTTGGTGCAGTGGAATGAGGAAGGACATACCATGCAGCTCTGTCTCTGATGAAGTTGTATAAACTAATATACATTAGTAACTTTTCTGAGACTCCATGTCTACATTTTTTTTTCTAAAGAAAAGAGCACCTACCTTTTAGAGTCACAATTTTAAAGTCTGCTTTACAAGATCTGGCCCATCTTGTCTCTTCACCCTCATCTCATCTCTCTTTCCTGTGTTCTCAAACCCCAAGCTGACTCTTCCTATCCATTCTTTAGATTTGTTTCCTCATTTTCTGCCATCTGTTGAATTGAAGCAGTTTTCTTTATTCTCTTCCTATAACTCTACTGATTTATAAATTATATACTCTAATGATATCAATGTTTGATATGAATATAATACTTTAGCTGCCATCAGCACCTTCTCATAGTACATAAGTCACTGTTGCCCAATACTTCAGTTTCACTGTTTTTATATCCTGCCCAACTAACCATTAAATATTTCTTGTTTTATGTAGTCAATGTAAAACATATTTACCTACAATGGCATGTAGACTGACTTACAACATTAACTATTGGCAAGGGAGTTCCATCTTCAAAGTGACAAGGGAAAATCATCACAAACCTAGAATCCTACATGCCATTCCCCTGAAGGTATCCTATTTTTCTCTGATTGTTTAAAAATATTTTTAAACTTGCGTGTTCTATAGTTTTAGTATACTCTCTCTGGGTGTGCATTTTATTTTATTTTTTAAAATCAGGCTAAGTACTCATTGTGTTCCTTGTATCTGAGATTTCATGCCTTTATTCATTCTAGAAAACCATATTTGAACATTGCTTCTTCCCCATTTTATCTGTTCTTTCATTCTAAAACCCAAAGCAGATATAACTTGGCATTCTTAGTCTAGTCTCCAGGTCTATTAGCGTCACTTTCCTATTTTCCATTTTTTTTTTAATCGTTCTGAAACTCATTCCCTTCAGTTTACTTGGCTCTGTCTTCCAGTTTATTAATTCTCTCTTCATCAACCTCTACTCTACTTAGGTGATTTTATTCTCAGTGACTGTATTTTTTTCATTTCTAAACATTCTACTTACCTCTTTTTTAGGAAAACAATCTTTTTGGTCTCATGTTTTTTTGTCCTCATTTTGTGTCTTTATCATTTAAAATAGTTATTTTATAGGCTTTTTCAGCACATACTATTACTGAAGGTTTTAAGGGTCCAATTATGTTGCTGGTTAGGTATAATTTTCTTTTTTTTCTGTTTTTTGGGGATGTGTATGTATGTGTATGTGTTGCTCCTGATAACTTGCTTCTTTGTTTTTCAATTTTGGATTGTAAGCTCATCTTCAATAGTGATTTTATTGTGACTTTATTTGTGGAAATTTGTGGAAGACAGGATTAGGTCTATATTTATGTAAATGTGAAAGGAAGATCCTGTGACCTACATTATTTATGCTTTTGCTTTTCCCAAGGATATCAGCCTGGGCCCACTTTTTTGCTAATTTTCCCCAAGGAAGAAGATTATGAGTATTTACTTAAACCCTGAATCCTCATAAGATCTACAGTTATGAATTTTTGGGGGGACTTACTACCCTCCACCAGAACCACACCTAATGCAAATAAGTGTTTCCAGAACCCATGCTAAGATAAATAAATGCCCTTGTCATTTCCCTTTACCTGCCAGCAGATATTTTAAAGCTGACTCTTTCACTGATAATGTAGCCCTATGAGAGTCCCGGGTTACATGAAGGTCTCAGCATGGGCATTTCAGTCTAAGCTATGGTTACCAACATGGCAAGCTATGTTCTTTCAACCTCTGTACCCTACTCCCACCTCATGCCCCAGGTGGTGGGTTTATGCTTTACAATCTTGTTTTTCACTTTCTTCCTTGCCACAAGAACCTGAAGATTTCTCTACTTCTTTTGTGCAAGCTCAGGTATGCATTTAAAAGAATGTTCGCTATATTTTGTTAAGTATTTCTCCTTAATAGCCTCTTATTGCGTTTAGTTAATTCATTCCATAATTTTTATTTGGTGTTTATGTTACCTGCCGGTCGGAAGCTCTGTAAGAGCAAGGATTATGTCTGTTTTGCTTAACAGTAAACCCCCAGGGCCCAGCGTAGTACTTGATACATTGTAGATCACAAATAAATGTTTGTGGAATAAGTGGGGGTTGTGAGATTTCAGTTAGAAATTGTGTGAAATTAGTATATTATAGGTATACAACTACTAGAAGACATTTGTTCATAGTGTATTTTACTTTTTTGATTTATGTGGATTCTTACTTGCAGAAAAAATTAAAAACTCAAATGGTAATACCTCATTATCTTATAATGAGCCAGCATAATGCACACTACAAACTCTGCACCATTCCCACAAGGCAATTTGATTTAGATCAGCTCCAGACGTGGAGGTTAAAGGCTATTCCTCACACTTGGGTCCTCTTATGTTTTTTTCCAGTGCATTAGGCGAGGAGATGTGGATGGAGAGTAGAGAGCGGCATTTGGTCCTGCTGGGCTGGCTCCTTTGACCTAGATCCCAATATCTTTCCTTTAGTCTTTTTCCTTTCTCCCAGTTCACTGCTTTCTCCAACACTCATGTGGGTTGTTTGTTTGACCAGCACAGAACTAAGAGTAAAAAGACCCATGTTCTAGTTCAAGTTCTGCCTGGAACAAACCATGTGATCTCAGGCAGTTCACTTAACATTTCTTGTCTTTAGTTTCTAATAGGGAAAATTAGAAATGTGGGCTCTACTGTGTTTAAAATATTCCCTAATACAAATAGTGTCTGACTTACTCTAAATTGTTTGTCCTGGCAGATTATCTCCACCCTTCCATCACTAGCAAAACAGCATTTTTTTTTCTCCAGTTTAGTTTTCTTCCTTCTGCCCCTCCCTGTACCAGTTACCTCTCTCCTTCCCAACCCCACCTTCACCTCTGGCTGATTTCCTATCATAACAGGTAAGCTACTCGAGGGTGGAGTAATATCTGCATCAGATTAATAAGTGATTATCATTATTATAAAAGTAATTATACCTTTATTTTCACCCTAATCCCTTTAGCTCAAATTAATCCTGCCCTACCCTCCTAAATTGACAAGTAAATAATTGCTTGGATTTCCCTAATAGAGGGATTTGTGTTTTCTGACTGTATCACACTCCCTGTGACACCTTGTCTATATTCTCCCTAATTTACCAAGAAGTTGATAGGGGCACAGGTAAGAGAGGAGACTGTTCCAGAACCTTACAGAGATTCAGTGACTTCCCTCTTTTCTTCTGATTATGGTAGGAAGAAACGAGTGTCCTGGATGGAATATTGGAATGGGTTTTGGTGGTTCTAGACTTGGTTTACTGGAAGTATCTTGATGTCCTTGGGCAACTCACTTTATCTCTCAAAGCCTCATTGTCCTCATCTGTTGTAAGAAGGGATTAAACCAAGCATAGACTTTAGAATAACATAGATCTCAATTCAAATCTGGGCTCTGCTATGTTTGCAGCTGCTTCGCTGAGGGGTCATTAGTTACTCTGAGGCTCAATTTCCTTCTTTTCCTACTTTCCAGTTGAGGCCAGCTCTTAGGCTAAATATTTCAATCTTTACTCACTCTTCTATTCTAGCTACCTCAATTCCCTCCCATCCTCACTCACTGTTACTCCTCTCTGCCTTCCTCTCCCTCCCAAGGCAGCTCTCATTCTTCACATTTACTTACCCCCATCTACCTACATACTCCTTTGAATCACACAAACTCAGGGTTGGACAGGCTTAAAGTTCACCAGTGCAGCCATCCCTCTTCACATGCCTGAGGTCAGTGCCACAGAAGCCTACATCTAGCTAGTGGTTCCCCTGGTCCTCTCCACCCAGCCCTTCCTTATGGACCCTAGTGGCCGGAAGCACACACCTCTTGATCAGCTTTTCCCATTCAAGTCCCCTCTTGTCTATTCCTTTCAGCCAAATGGGTCTTGCCATGTCCTGGAAGATATGGCCCTTTAGTTTTGCCGTTTACAGCTTCCACCCACAAGAGTGGAAATGGCTTCAATCATCTGAATATCAAATTTAATAATCTTAGAGAATAAGATATTTGTTGGCCCATTTGGGTCAGGTGAGAACATGACAGCTCTTGTAATAGCCATGCAGTTGGACTGAGGATGCTGTCACCAGGAGAAAGGGGGAAAACTTGGCTGATAAAGTGGAGTTGTATTTTACAGGGTTACTTATTCTAAAGTCATAGAAAAAGAATAAATATAGCATATATTACCCTTAGCAATCCCCCAAAGGATGCACTAAATTGAAGAATAAAACCCAGTGTGTCTATAAGTCTGAAGCTGCTTGTGTCTCATCCAGTGTTGAAACATATTGTTACTTCCTCATCTACTGCTTCCACAGCAGGTGATGCCCATGGATCTGTCTAGTGGTCATATGATACAAACCAAAACAAAGGCAAACAAAACCATAAAGCACAGTCTCATGTTCATCTCACCAAAATACTATGTGGGGTCACGTGTGGACTAATGAATGGCAAGTTGAATGTTACACAGAATTGCTTGTATCACAGAGATTGCAATTACTCTCTCTTCTTCTCTAATTCTCTTTTTAATATGTTCATACAATTAAATTTATGCAAATTAAAAACAAGAAGAAGGTCTTTCCACTCTACTGCCACAAGCCCCTTCAAAGAGCTTATAGACTCATCCAGAAGACAGATTGCTAGTGGGCAATAGGGATGGTTGTCACAATCCAGGCAAGAACAAAGGTCATAGGAGCCCATTGAAGAGGTAGCTGACTGAATGTAGGAGGGCTCTTCATCTGTTAGAACAAGAGACAAACTACCGGAGACCTGAAGAATGGATAAGAGTTGTCCAGAGTGGGAAAAGAATGATCCAAGAAGAATGTGCCATGTCTAGGAGGCAAGTTAGAACATTTCCTACCAGTTCAGTATAGGCTTTGAGAGCTGGGGGAGAGGCAGGGGCCTTCCCATGGAGAGCTGTAAATGCTGTACTTAGGAGTTTGGAATTTATTCTGAAAGCAATAACAAGCCAATGAAGCAGGAGAGAAACATAATTAGGTTGTGCATTAGAAAGGAAATTCTGGTGGTGATTTGAATTGAAGAGCAACAATATATTACAGCAGGAGATCAGTTAAGAACATTCCAATATCCTAGAAAGAGATCATGATGGCCTAGATCATGGGCTGTAAATATAGATGAGTTGAGGGAGAGAGATTGGTGATGTCCTCCCAAGTGCTTGACTTGAGCAACTACTGGTAGTGCTGTAACTTGGGTAGAGAATAAAGAAAGTAACTTCCAATAACTCCCCAATTTCTAATTGGTTTCAAATTGCTCTTATATTTTTTTCCTGTCATCCCCTTTCTTCTCCCTTTCCCCAACTTCCAGAGGATGGAGACCAGGAGAGCAAAGCCTGTCCTGTCTTTATTGTGCAAGGGTATAGACAAAAAGACTTCAAAAAGGATCTTCTAGTTTCAAGGTTCTTGATTTCTCTGTTCCTAAAATAGTGACTAGATGGAGGTAGAGAGAAGGGTAGGGGGTGAGGGAGTGTGTAGAGAAAAATCAGAAGTTATTTGGAATAAGAATTTATTTGGACAGCAGTTGGGAAACAATTGCAGCCCCAGCCTCCTTTCCCCTTGGTAACTCAAACCCTGACCTGCAGCGTCCCTGCAGTTCCCAGTCTCTCCATGTCAAAACCCTCCTGGTGATGGCTGACCTTGGCCATGGTTGCTGCAGCTTGGTTGGAAGGCCTATCTCACTTCACAGGAGATTGACACACAAAGAACCATTGAGAAGAGGAAATCTAAAGGTGAGACCATGAACCTGGATTCTTCCTGATCGTTTCCTTTGTGGTTATAGACCAAAGGGCACACATGAATCCCAGTGCTTAGGATTAAGAGATTACCTTTTTAAAAAGAAAGAAAAATAGATAGTGTTAATTAATTTTTATCTGAAGCCTCCACCCTCGTCCTGCTCTCTATTCCTCTTTTGTCTAGTCCCTGGGAAATCCTGTGGGAGGGGCCCAGCCCATCATCAGAGCTGGCTTCTCCGCAGCTAGAGGGGAATGGTGGCCACTGCAAGCCGCCCTGGCCCGCCTCTCCTCTTTCCCCCTCCAGCTCTTGCACAACAGCCAAACAGGCAGATCAAGCATTCAACCTGTGCTTTTCCTTCTGAGCTCCTGGGTTTCTCAAAGGATCCCTTTGTTAGTGAATGTCAACCTCTCTCCAAAGCCTTGTAGTGGGAGCCAAGGAGGCTGAGTCCAGATGGGATAGTGGCCTCTGTGAGGGGTGCCAGATGGATGGGGACTTGCTGGTGGCCTCTGGGGTAACCCTGGCCTCTGTGTGTTTCCCAGGGGAGAGTGGACTAGCACTTTCAGTCATTTATAAGACTACACCATACAGGAAGCTTTCCTGATTATTTCCACTCCTGCTCCGATTATATCTTCACTGGGCATTCTCTAGAGCTGACATGCATGTAATTCTTCTCTTCCTGGGGCATTTCATAGATCACTGACTGCACAAAAGAAGGTGCATGCTTGGGTGAGAGACAAATTCCAAGCCAGGACTCATTCAAACTCCTGTCCTCTTTCGACTACATCAAGCTCTCTCTGGTCCACACAGTACTCTAGAATTACTTACTGTAGTTTCAAGTCCCCAGTGGAGAGTTCAAGTTCATTCTCAGGCCTTGTACTGCTTCCTTGCAATGCTCAGTGTTCATGCATGGCCTGAGTGCCAGTGCTCAAGCCCAGTGGCCTCTGTCTTTCTGGAAGCCTGGGGTATTTTAGAACATTTAAACAGAGGCGCTCACTGTCCAGCTCACATCGCTCCCCTTTTCCAGGAAGGCATGGTTGAGACCTTCTGACATGGTGACGTTCAGACTGGTGTATGGATGGAACCAGCCGTGAGAAAGGCTCTGGATAGGGAGCTTACCCAGCTTGTATTATATTCTCCATCATGTGTGAGTTCTCACTGTCAGGTGGAACAGAAAGAGGCAGCCAGTGTATGAAAGGCAGCATAGAGGAGTGTTTCAGAGCATGAACTTTAAAATCAGGTGGTTCAAGTGGGTTCAAATCTGGGTACTGTCATTTATTCATTGGTTGGTGCTATGATCTCAATGTTTGTGTCCTCTTAAAATTTCTGTTTTGGAATCCTAACTCCCAATGCAATGGTATTAGGAGGTGGAACCTTGGGAGGTGATTAGGTCATGAAGGTAGAGGCGTCATGAATGGGATTAGTGCCCAAGAGAGGTCCCTGGCCCCTTCCACCATGGGAACACTCTAGAAACCAGAAAGCAGGTCCTCATCAGACTCTGAACCTGCTGGACCCTTGACCTTGGACTCTTCAGCCTTCAGAACTGTGAGAAATAAATGGTTGTTGTTTATAAGCCACCAGTCTATGGTATTCTCTTATAGCAGCCCAAATCGACTAAGACAGATGGTTTTTGGGAAGTTCAATTACCTCTCTCTAAACTGTATTTCTCCATCTATAAAATAGGATTTCTAATAATGACTTAAAGGGATCGTTGTGATGATCAAATGAAGTAATACAGTTATAAAGTAAAGTATTTAGCAGTTGGTATTTCTTCTTCAGTAAGTGGTAGCTGGTATAATTAAAGAGTTCTGTACTGTCTAGGCCCGGGTCAAGTCTGAAGTCCTTCTCTTATTGGCTCTAAGACCCCTGGCAAGTTGCTCCTCTTTGGGACTCGGATTCCTCATCTTTAGTGAGGGAGTTGGACTGATGACCTCCAAATTGCCTCCAACTATAATATTCTTTAGGTCTGTGTCAACCTGTCTTGTCTCCATAACTGACTCCCAACTCATTGGTAAGCTTCTCCAGGGTAGAAACCATTGCTCTTATAGCTCTAGAGCCAAGGACAAAACCAAGGCTTGGTGTATGTTTGGGTTAGCAGGAGAAATCCTAGTGGTAGGAAGCTAAGATAGTTGTTTTTGGTGTCCTAGGTACCTGCAGTGTAAGCTTGTATCAGCTGAGGGAGCTTTGCCAGCTGCCCTGACCTTACACAGCACAGAGACCTCCAAGTGAGGTCAGATCATGAACATGCCGAAAAAAGGCTGGTGAGGGCTGGTGACTTGCTGCCGGGTAAATGCAATCTCATGTAACTGAGCTTGAGTCCAACCAGAACAAAATAACATGAACCCATGCCATGCCAGGCGTGAAGCTCTCATCCCTCCTTCCCTTACACTCCAGAGAGGGCTAAGCATGACAGGTGTTTGAACCAACTTACTTTACCATCCAGGTGGCATGAAATAGCCAAATGTTCATCCTGTGCCCTCTCGTCATTTTTTTTTTTTTAAATAAAAAACAGAAACTGTAGTAGTCCCCTGCTTATACGTGGTTTTGCTTTGTGGTTTCAGTTACCTGTGGTTACCTGCAGTCAGCAAATATTGAAAGGAAAATTCCATAAATAAACAATTCATAAGTTTTAAATTGCATGCTGTTCTGACGAGCATGATGAAATCTCATGCCATCACACTGCATCCCACCCAGGATGTGAATCTTCCCTTTGTCCGGTGTCTCCTGCCATAGATGCTGCCTGCTCACCAGGCACTTAGTATCCATCTTGGTGATCAGATCTACTGCCGTGGGATCTCAGTGTTGTGTTTGAGTAACCCTTATTTGATTTCATAATGGCCTCAAAGCACGAGAGTAGTGATGCTGGCAATTTGGATCCATCAAAGAGAAACTGTAAAGTGCTTCCTTTAAGTGAAAAGGTAAACATTCTCAGCCTAATAAGGAAAGGAAAAAAAACAATACACTGAAGCTGCTGAGATCTATGGTAAGGGTGAATCTTCCATTTGTAAAATTGTAGAGAAGGGAAAAGCAGTTCAGGCTAGTTTTGCTGTCACACCTCAAACCATAAAACTTACGGCCACAGTGTGTGACAAACGCCTAGTTAAGATGGAAAAGCAGTTAAATTTGTGGCAGACATAAACAGAAATATATTGCGATAGACAGCAATTGAGCTCAGTACTATCTGCAGTTTCAGATGTCCACTGGGGGTCTTGGATCTGATTCCCTGAGGATAAGAAGGAAGTACTGTATTTCTTTTTTTTTTTCTTCTTTTTTTTTTGGACAGAGTCTCGCTGTCACCCAGGCTGGAGTGCAGTGGCGTGATCTCGGCACACTGCAAGCTCCACTTCCCGGGTTCACGCCATTCTCCTGCCTCAACCTTTCGAGTAGCTGGGACTAACAGGCGCCCGCCACCACACTCAGCTAATTTTTGTTTGCCCTGAGGGTGCTGAGTCCTATGCAGAACTGGGGAGAATGTCCCTCTTCCCACTGTGCCGTACTCGGTCACAGCTTGTGCCTGGAGTTTAACAAAGGTCCTCATGGAAATGCCTCCTTTACCTTTTACCTCTGCTACTTTCTCCGCAGAGCCCCCAAACTAGTCCACAGACAGCTGTCAGGCCATTCAACCATTCTCAATGTTCTCTCTTCTTTCCCCAAACCTGCTGCTTTTCCTGGAGGATTTTTCTGTAAAGGGAGAGTCCTATGCATATTGGCACACACAGTTGAGAACTCTTAAGATGGGTGGGTAAGGCCTAACTTCATTTCTCAGAAGCATCCACATCCACTCTGGCCACGTAAAAACATCCCGTCAGAGTAGTGTAAACCAGGATTCTCTTCTGTATACATTCTCCATTACAGTAATTCCCTGGCTTTCTCCCTGTTATCACTCCCCTTTGCTTCTGATACACCCTCCACACAGCTTCCATATGGTCTGCTTGAAATCCACCAGTGGCTACCCATTGTCTCCAGGATAAAGACTGTGCTTTTCAAGGACCTCCCCAATCCAATCCCAACAGGTGCTACTGGCTGTATCTGCCAACATGACCTTCTTTGCATCCTAGGATCCAGCTACTGTGTCCTTGTTTCCAGTTCCCTAAACACACCACATGTTGTGTCTCAATCTTTTGTTGACATTGCTCTTTTCTTGGAGTGCCTCGCAAGCTGACTACCTACTTACTCTCAAATGGACTAAACCTTACTGAAATATCAAAGCCCAGCTTACAGAGCATTTGTGTGTGAAGGACCTCCAGCCTCCTCTTTCCCCTCCTGCTGTAACAATTCATGGAAAGGGTTGGGGATTAGTATAAGAGAATCCCGTGTTCAAATCTCGCTACTTCTAGCTACTAGCTATGTGAAATATTTAGCAAGTTACTTAACCTCCATTAGCTTTCCTTTTTAATCTTCAAAATGAGCAGAGTAATTCTGTTCTTATGGGATTATAAGAATTAAATGTAATAATGCATGTGAAGTGCCTGACATGCATTCTTAGGACTATTATTTAGTTATTTATCTTTTCTGAGCCTCGATATTTAGTTGCACTTCATCCATAAAAGTGCAACTAAAATACTTAATATGAGCATTTTTTTAAAAGTTATTTATTATAAAGTACTAAGTGTATATTCTCCACTTTCAGTATTTCTGCCATATTTAACATATGGAAAAGACCAGATATGAAATGGCACTCATTATTACTTCACCCCATCCCCACACTTTTCTTTTCTCCTCCTCAGAGTTCTCCAAGCATTCTCCATGTACATTTCTATATAAAAGATATTTAACTGCATTAAAAAGTAATTTACTTACACTTTTATCTCTCCGTGTAGAATATAAACTCTGAAGAAAATTATATTCCTTTTTCATCTTCTTACTACAGGAAATTTCAAACATAAATGCAAGCAGATCACATAATGAACTCCCATATCTTCATCACCGGGCTTCAACAATAATCAACCTGTGAGCAATTTTGCTTCATCTGTTACCCACTCCCTTTCCAGTGGATTATTTTGGAGAAAACCCAAACTATCATAACATTTCATCTACATTGTCACACCAAAAAGTTCAAAATAATTCCTTAATTATCATCAAATGTTCTATCAGTGTCCACGTTATAATTTGTTGTTGTTTTTTGTTTATTGGTTGGTTTGCTTTTTCAGTTGGTTTGCTTGAATCTAGACCTGAATATGGTTTATATGCTCTCTAAGTCTCTCTTAACTCCTTTCTTTTTTATGTTGCAATTTGTTGTTGTTGTGTGAAAGAATGAAGTTATATGGTATTATTTACCATGTTTCTCTTTCCCCTGAAATTCTTGTAAATTGTTATATCTTAGAGTCTTGATCAAATTTAGGTTTGATTTTTTTTGTCAGACTATTTTGTAGAAAATGTAGTCTTCCTTCATGAGATATAAAATGTCTATTTTTGTGATGTTTTGTGATTACTGTGTAAGTACACTAATTCTATAAGAGTTCCATTCTAATTCTATTTTCTCTCCTCATTTATTAGTCCTCATAATTCTACAAAGAGAATTTTCCTCTAGTTGACTCTTTTTGAGGCACAATTCTGAAAGGCAAGATAAATGTGTAATACTTTACCTTTATTTACTGCTTTTTCAAATAACTGTTTGGAAATAAAAGTTGTTTGTTTCATTATGAACTCATGGATTGAAACGTATGATATGTTTTAATCCATTACAGTCAAATCGTATCACTTGTGATTAATGGGCACTCCATGGCGGCTCTAGAGTCCTTTTGACACAATTAGTAGTTGGCAGCATTCTGGCTTTCTGGTGTGACAAAACATCCCAGGCTCATCTTGTATATATAATGCTGCAGACTTGGACAAGACCTTTTTTTTTTTTTTTTTTTTTTTTTTTTTTCAATGATCCCTGGTTCCTTTTAGTTGGAAATAGTATTTAGAAATTACAACCTGGAATTAAGTGCCTATTAATACTGAGTTGGTCATTGTTTCCAGGTCCTTTTGGTGAAGAGTGCTAGGAAATAACTTCTAAGATAAAATATATCGCATTTCAAATTCCTACTTCTAATCCAAATTCAGACTACCCTGCTTTGTTAAGCTATGATGAAGCATCTTATATCAGAGCAACTGTTTCATGAAAACCAGCTGTGAAAGTTAACTATAAAATGAAGAAAACTGCTTTATGGCATTGGAGAAAAGCAAAGTCAAACATAATTCAAGGGGCCAGCATTTCTGAGAGAAGGCAATACATTAGTGTGAATCAGACTTTCTCCAACTATATTTTTCCTTGAGACATTTGCTGGGAAGAGAACAGAAACCTGAAGCTTGTGTTTTTCTCACAGAGCACTAGTCTTGTGTCAATGTTTCTCCAGTTACTTGGTTGTCTAAAGCTCATTCTCTAGTAAATTCCTCAGGAGGGTCACATAGCATTAATATTTTCCTGAGTTCTTACATATTCATAAAAGTTTGTAGCCCTAATACTTGGAAGTCTGCTTGGCTGGATATAAAATCTTTGGCTCACATTTTCTTTCCTTGAGTATCTTAAATATGTTACTCCATTTTTTTCTTGCATAAAGTGCTGCTTTCAAAAAGTCTAATGACAATCTATTCCTCTTACTCTTGTAAATAAGTTACCTAGTTGTTCAAAACTTTTTTTAAAATTTAAAGTCCAGTAGCCTCGGCCGGGCGCGGTGGCTCAAGCCTGTAATCCCAGCACTTTGGGAGGCTGAGACAGGCGGATCACGAGGTCGGGAGATCGAGACCATCCTGGCTAACACAATGAAACCCCGTCTCTACTAAAAAATACAAAAAAATTAGCCGGGCGAGGTGGCAGGTGCCTGTAGTCCCAGCTACTTGGGAGGCTGAGGCAGGAGAATGGCATAAACCCGGGAGGCGGAGCTTGCAGTGAGCCGAGATAGTGCCACTGCACTCCAGCCTGGGCGACAGAGCGAGACTCTGTCTCAAAAAAAAAATAAAAATAAAAATAAATAAATAAATAAATTCCAGTAGCCTCAGTGGTGACTGTTCTGGGTCAATTTTCATAAGTATATAATGTGCTTTTTCAGTATATAGTTTCAAATCTTTTAATTTCAGGAAAGCTTTCTCAGATTATGATCTTAGTATTTGTTCTGTTTCATTGTTTTGGTTTTCTTTTTCAGAGACTTCTATTATCTGTATGTTGGCTCTTCTTTACTTGTCTTCTATATTTGTAACTTCCTCTTAAAACCTTTTAATCTCATTTATGAATTGTTTGTTGAGTTTATTTGCTCTTATTCCTTGTAGTTTAGCCTGTATTTTTGAAATGATTTTATGTTGTCAAATTCTTCTTTTTCAATGTCTTTTTATATCTCCCTTTCTCCAATCATTTCACTTCTAACATTTTCTAATTAGGTCTAAATTGACCATTTTGATATATTTAAACTATGGGGCCACCACGGCCACCTTCCCCAAATCCTCTGCCTTTCTTGAATTTATATCCTTTTGTATGTATTTGTAACCTCAATTCCTGGCATATAACAAGTGCTCAATAGATGCTTGCTAAATCATATTCACCATCACTGACATGATCTTTACAAATGCAAGGCAAAGTGATCTCTTTTATGGAATGAATATATGTTGAACATAGGATGTATGATAAATCTTTGTAAACCTAAGTTATTAAGGGATTAGACAAAAGAACATGTAGTAATCAAGTTATTAGAATACACAAATAAATTTACAACTTGATTGTGTGGATTTCTGCTAAAGATAAGCCAAAACAAATGTTTCCATTTATGGTTGATGTTGCTTTTGAAATATACAGAACTACCTGACTCAAGAAGAAGACTCAGGTTGAGATTGGGGAAGAGATATAGAAAGAGTTCAGGGTGTCAGGGAAGGCAGAAGGGTGGAAACACATTCAACATTCTTAAAAGAATTTTCAATGCAGAATTTCATATCCAGCCAAACTAAGCTCCTTAAGTGAAGGAGAAATAAAATCCTTTACAGACAAGCAAATGCTGAGGGACTTTATCACCATGCCTGCCTTATAAGAGCTCCTGAAGGAAGCACTAAATAAGGAAAGGAAAACCTGGTACCAGCTACTGCAAAAACACACCAAAATATAAAGACCAATAACACTATAAAGAAACTGCATCAACTAATTTGCAAAATAACCAGCTAGCATCATGATGACAGGATCAAATTCACACATAACAATATTAACAAATGTAAACAGGCCAAATGCCGCAATTAAACAGGAAGAGAGGAAGTCAAATTGTCTGTTTGCAGATGACATTATTGTATATTTAGAAAACCCCATCATTTCAGCCCAAAAAAATCCTTACGCTGATAAGCAACTTCAGTAAAGTCTCAGGATACAAAATCAATGTGCAGAAATCACAAGCGTTTCTATACACCAACAACAGACAAGCAAAGAGCCAAATCATGAATTAATTCCCATTCATGATTGCCACACAGAGAATAAAATACCCAGGAATACAGCTAACAAGGGACACAAAGGACCTCTTCAAGGAGAACTACAAACCACTGCTCAAGGAAATAAGAGAGGACACAAACAAATGGAAAAACATTCCATACTCATGGATAGGAGGAATCTATATTGTGAAAATGGCCATACTGCCCAAAGTCATTTATAGATTCAATGCTATTCCCATCAAGCTGCCACTGTCTTTCTTCACAGAATTAGAAAAAACTACTTTAAATTTCATATGGAACCAGAAAAGAGCCTGTATAGCCAAGGCAATCCTAAGCAAAAAAGAACAAAGCTGGAGGCATCATACTACTACCTGACTTCAAACAATACTACAAGGCTACAGTAACCAAAATACCATGGTACTGATATCAAAACAGATATATAGAACAATGCAACAGAAGAGAGGCCTCAGAAATAACACCGCACATCTACAACCATCTGATCTTCGACAAATCTGATGAAAATAAACAATAGGGAAAGGATTCCCTATTTAATAAGTGGTGTTGGGAAAACTGGCTAGCCATACGTGGAAAAAAAAAAAAACCAAACTGGACCCCTTCCTTACATCTTATACAGAAATTAAGTCAAGATGGATTAAAGACTTAAATGTAAAACCTAAAACCATAAAAACCCTAGAAGAAAACCTAGGCAATACCATTCAGGACATAAGCATGGGTGAAGACTTCATGACTAAAACACCAAAAGCAATTGCAACAAAAGCCAAAATTGGCAAATGGGATCTAATTAAACTAAAGAGCTTCTGCTCAGCAGAAGAAACTATCATCAGCGTGAATAGCAACCTATAGAATGGGAGAAAATGTTTGCAGTCTATCCATCTGACAAAGGTCTAATATCCAGAATCTACAAGAAACTTAAATTTACAAGAAAAAACCAACACCTCCATCAAAAAGTAGGCCAAGGATATGAACAGACACTTCTCAAAAGAAGACATTTATGTGGCCAAGAAACACATGAAAAAAAACTCATCATCACTGGTCATTAGAGAAATGCAAATCAAAACCACAATGAGATACCATCTCATGCCAGTTAGAATGGCGATCATTAAAAAGTCTGGAAACTACAGATGCTGGCGAGGATGTGGAGAAATAGGAACACTTTTACATGGTTGGTGGGAGTGTAAATTAGTTCAACCATAGTGGAAGACAGTGTGGCAATTCCTCAAGGATCTAGAACCAGAAATCCCATTTGATCCAGTAATCCCATGTATTACTGGGTGTATCCCCAGAGGATTATAAATCATTCTGCTATAAAGATACATGCGGATGTTTATTGCAGCACTATTTACAATAGCAAAGACTTGGAACCAATCCAGATGCCCATCATTGATAGACTGGATAAAGAAAACTTGGCACATATACACCATGGAATATTGGCACATATACACCATGGAATACTATGCAGCCATAAAAAAGAGTGAGTTTGTGTCCTTTACAGGGACATGGATAAAGCTGAAAACCATCATCCTCAGCAGACTAACACAGGAAGAGAAAACCAAACACCACATGTTCTCACCCATAAGTGGTAGCTGAACTGTGAGAATACATGGACACAGGGAGGGGAACATCACGTGCTGGGGCCTGTCAAGGGGTGATGGGAAAGGGGAAGGGAGAGCATTAGGACAAACACCTAATGCATGCAGGGCTTAAAACCTAGATAACGGTTTGATAGGTGCAGCAAACCACCATGGCACATGTATAGCCATGTAACAAACCTGCATGTTCAGCACATGTATCCCAGAACATAAAGTTAAAAAAAAAAAAATGAGATCTCTATGCCAGAAAAAAGAAAAGGAAAATGTAAAGTTATACCCCAGCATATCAATAAATACATTAAATGTAAAAGTTTTAAATACACCAATTTAAAGACAAAGACTGGCAGACTAGATTAAAACTATGATCCAATTATATACTGTTTACAAGAAACTCACTTCAAATATAATGATACAGGTAAGTTGAAAGAAAAAGGATGGAATATATATCATGCAAACATTAACTGCAAGTAGGCAGGAGTGAGTATATTAATATCAGATAAAGTAGGTTTCAGGGCCAAAAAAATTACTACAGACAGAGAGGGAAATTATATAATGATAAAAAGATCAATCCAGGAAGACATAGCAATTTTAGCACCAAACTAAAGAGCTGCAAAATGTGTTAAAGAAGTGATAGAACTGAAAGTAGAAATGGACACACCCACAATTTCAGGTGGAGACATTGACATCCATCTTTTAACTATTGGTAGAACAACTAGACAAAATCAACAAGGATGTTGAAGAATTCAAGACCACCATCAATCGACAGAATCTAATCAACAATTGTATAACATCCCACCAAACTGACAGCGGTATATGTGCCAAAATAGACCATATCCTGAGCCATAAGACAAACATCACAAAAGTAAAAGAAAATCCTACAAAGTGTATTCTCTGACTACATTGGAATCCAAGTGGAAGTCAATAATAGAAAGATAACAGAGAAGTCTCCAAATACTTGGAAACTAAACAACCCATTTTGAAATAATCTACAGGTCAAAAAGAAAGTTTCAAGGGAAATAAAAAACATGTGTAATAAATTGCATGAAAATGAAAATATATTTTCTACATAGACATATCAGAATTTATGGGACATAGCTAAAGCAGTACTGAGAGGAAATTTTATAGCACTAAATGCATATATGAGAAAAGAGGAAACCTCTCAAATTGACATTGTAAGATCTCACCTCAAGGACCTAGAAGATGAAGAGCAAAATAAATTCAGAACAGGAAGAAGGAAATAATAAAGAACAGAAATTAATTAAATTGAAAACAGGAAAACAACACAGATAAATAAAACATGGTTCTTTTAAAAGATTAAGAAAATTGACAAACCACCAGTAAGACTAACAAAGGAAGAAAAGATACAAACGACCAATGTCAAGAATGCTATCCAGCCCTGCAGATATCAGAAAGTGAATAAAGGAATACTACAAATAACTCTACACACATAAATTTTACAACTTAGATGAAATGGACCAGTTCCATAAAACACATAAACTACCAAAATTCACCCAACATGGAAAAGACCATATGAATATCACTATAAATAATAAGGATACTGAATTTTTAATTAAAATACTCCCTCCAATAAAAAGCCTTCAGGCCCAAATGGTTTCACTGGAGAAGTATACCACATGTTCAAAGAAGAAGTAATACTAATTCTACCATTTTTTTTTCAAGAAACTTGAAGAAGAGGGAACACTTTCCAATCCAGTTTATGAAGCTAGTATTACCTGGATACGGAAACCAGAAGAAAAACAGCACAAAAGAAGAAAACCAAAGACTAATTCCTTATGAACATAGACACAAAAAATCCTCAATGAGATATTAGCAGACTGGGCATGGTGGCTCATGCCTGTAATCCTAGCACTTTGTAAGGCCAAGGCAGGAGGATCTCTTGAGCTCAGGAGTTCAAGACCAGCCTCGGCAACATAGCAGGATCCTATCTCTAGAAAAAATATAAATTAGCTGGCTCTGGTTGTGTACACCTGTAGTCCCAGCTACTTGGGAGGCTGAGGCAGGAGGATCACTTGGGCCCGGGGAGTTGAGGCTCCAGTGAGCCTTGATTATCCCACTATACACCAGCCTGGGTGACAGAGTGAGATACTCTCAAATAAATAAAGAAAATATTAGCAAATAGAACTCAACAAAACATTAAAAAATTATACATCATAACAAAGTGGGATTTACCCCAGGGGTACAAGGCTAGTTCAATACTAGAAAATTAATCAATATTACCTACCATATTAATAAAGAAGAAAAAATACATGATTATATGCAGAAAAATATTTGACCATTTGTAACAAAACATCTCAGAAAAACACAAATAGGAACTTCCTCAACCTGATAAAGAGCATCTACGAAAACCCTACAACTAACATTTTAGTTAGTGAAAGAAAACTAAAGACTTTCTAAGATTGAAAACAAGGCAAGGTTATTTGCCCTTATCACTGCTATTCAACATAGTGCTGAATATTCTAGCCAGGCAATAAGGCAAAAAAAAAAAAAAAATTAAAAAGGAATAAATATCAGAAAGGAAGAAATAAAACTGTCCCTATTTGCAGATTACACAATTTTCTACATAGACAATCACAAGGCATCCACAAAAACATTCCTAGAAGTATTATGTGTTCAGTAAGGCCAGATAATACAAGATAAGCATATAAAAATCAATTGTATTTCTTTCTTTTCTTTTTTTTTTTTTTTCTTCTTCTTTTTTTTTTTTTTTCTTTGAGACAGGGCAGGCTGGAGTGCAGTAGCGAGATCTCGGCTCACTGCAGCCTTTACCTCCTGGCTCAAGCAATCCTCCCACCTCTGCCCTCTGAGTAGCTGAGACTACAGGCCTGCACCACTGCACCCAGCTAATTTTATTGTATTTTTAGTAGAGATGGGGTTCTGCTGTGCTGCCCAGGTTGGTCTAGAACTCCTGGACTCAGGCTATCTACCCACCTGGACCTCCCAAAGTGCTGGGATTACAGGCATGAGTCACCACACCTGGCCTGATAAATCAGTTGTATTTCTATATACTAGTGATGACACTAAAAATGGACACCAAAATTAAAACTACAATAACATTTTAATCACCCCAAGAAATGAAATATTTAGATGTCAGTCTAATAAAACATATGCTCAACATTAAACACTGATGAAAGAAATAAAAGAAAATCTGAAGAAATGGAGAGACATATCATGTTCATGTATTGGAAGATTCAACAGAGTAAAGCTGTAAATTCTTCCTAAACTGATAGGCAGGTTTAACACAATTGCTGTCAAAAATCCCAGCAAGCTTTTGGTTTTCTTGGTAGATATTTATTAATACAAGATTATCCAAAATTTCTACGGAAAGGAAAGGAAGTAGAATAACTAAAACAACTTGGAAAAAGAACAAAGTGGAAGGAACCAGCCTACAGATGGACCCCAACTTACAATGGTTCATGATTTTTCAACTTTACAATGGTGCTTTCAGCTGGGTAGGTTAATGGTGACTACCATACACCATTCTGTTTTTCACTTTCAGTATGGTATTCAATAAATTACATGAGTTATTATTATGAAATAGGCTTTATAAAATCAGCTTTATGTTAGATGATTTTGTTATAAAATAGGCTTTATTATTATTTGTTATTATAAAATAGGCTTTATGTTAGATCATTTTGCCCAACTGCAGGCTAGTATAAGCATCCTGAGCACATTTAAAGTAGGCTACGTTAAGTAATGATGTTTCATTATTATTATTATTATAAAATTACATTATTATATTATTATTATAAAAACACATTGAGTACATTTAATGTACTTATATACATTAAATACATCAGTACGTTAAATGTGCTCAATGTGCTTTTGACTTACAATATTTTCTACTTACGATGAGTCTGTCGTGATATAGTCCCATCATAAGTTGAGAGGCATCTGTACTCAATTTTAAGATTTACTATATAGCTACACAACTCAAGACTGTGGTACTGGCAGAAGGAAAGGCACTTAGTTCAATGGGAAAGAGGAGAGAACCCAGAAATAAACCCATGCAAATATGCTAGTTAATTTTTGCAAAAGCAATTTAAAACAAGCAACAGATGGTTCTGGAGCAACTGGAAATCCATAGGCCAAAATATGAACCTCAACCTAGGTCTTACACCTTATCCAGGGAACTAAAAATGGATCACAAATTTAAATGTAAAACATACAGTATAAAACCTTTAGAAAAAAAATAAAAAAATCTTGGGATAAAGAACTAGGCAAAGAGTTTGACTTGAGACCAAAAACATGTTCCATAAAAGGAATAAAATAGATTGGGCTTCATCAAATTTGAAAACTTTTTCTCTACAAAAGATCCTGTTAAAAATATGGAAAGGCACAGTGTGAAAAAATATTGCAAACCACATATCTGACAAAGGACTAGTATCTAGATACTCGGTAGTAAAAAAGCCAACAATCCAGTTAGAACATAGCTAAGAGATAATTCACTGAAGTAGTTATTTAGATGACAAACAAGCACACGAAAGGATGTTTAACATAATTAACCTTAGGGAAATAAGATCACAATGTAATATTACCACACACCTACCAGGACTGCTAAAATAAAAAATAATGACACCACCAAATATGAGTAAGAATGTGGAGAAACCGGATCATTCATACATTGCTATTGAGAATGTAAAATGGAACAGTCACTCTGAAAAACAGTTTGCCAGTTTCTTAAAAGACTAAACATGCACCAATCACATGACCCAGTAATTGCACTCCTGAGCATTTATTCCAAAGAAATGTTTACTTATATTTACACAAAAACCACAAACAAATGTTTATAGCAGCTTTATTTGTAATAGCCTCAAATTACAAAATCTAGATGTCCTTCAACAGGTAAATGGATAAGCAAACCTTAGTGCACTCATATCATGTAATAATCATGCAATAAAAGAAACAAATTATTGATCCATGCAACATGCTGGATGAATCTCCAGAGAAACATGCTTAAGGAAAACACCAACAGCAAAAGTTTATATATTGTATGATTCCATTTATACAGCATCCTTAAAATGGCAAAATCATAGAAATGAAAAGAATAAGTAAGTGATTGCCAGGGGTTAAGGATCATATCATGTAATAATCATGCAATAAAAGGAATAAATTATTGATCCATGCAACATGCTGGATGAATCTCCAGAGAAATATGCTTAAGGAAAACACCAACAGCAAAAGTTTATATACTGTATGATTCCATTTATACAGCACCCTTAAAATGGCAAAATCATAGAAATGAAAAGAGTAAGTAAGTGATTGCCAGGGGTTAAGGATGGTGGTGGTGGCTGAGGGGAAGTGGGTGGGACCATAAAAGAAGAATACCTGAAGGATATATGAAGGATACTTGTAGTGATGGGAATTTTTTGTATCCTGACTATCAGTGTCAATATCCTGGTTGTGATATTGTGATTTTGCAAAATGTTACCATTAGGGAAAACTGGGTAAAGACTACACGGGATTTCTTTGTATTATTTCTTACAACTGCATGTAAATCTACAACTGTCTCAAAATTAAAAATATTTGTTTATTAAAAAGGTTTTTTAAATAAGTGCATGTTAAATATTAAGGGGCAGGCAAAAGGAACTTAACCTGTGCTTAGACAACAAGCAACTATGAAATAGCTTCAGTAATGATAGCACCTCTTTATTGAACACTTACTCTATGCCTGGCATTGTTCAAGTTCTTTGTATGCACTCTCTAATTTAATCCTTTTTAAAACCTTAAGCAATTGAGAGAGCTTATGTAACCTTGTACAAGTTCACTCAGCAAGTGGAAGAACCAGGAATTGGAACTTGGATCTATTTGATGAGAAAGCATGTGTTCTTAACCACTGTACTTTACATCCTCCCTGTTGCTGGAGCAACGGAATCTGCTGAAAAGTCATGGGTTCAGTATTATAACCTATTGATCCTAAAAGAAGCCACATGTCCTTTCTGCATTTGCAGCTTCAGAAATACGCCTGTAAAGTTAAATTATCATGTGTTCATTCAGTCTTTCAATTCAATGCCAGGTATCGTATAAGGTTCTAGGCATCCAAAGATGCAGAAAAATGTATCACCTGCCTGCCTGCGTGAGGAGCTTGGACACTCCAGGTGGGTGATGGACAGTGATCCCTACATACGTGCCCATTCCTGTGGCCACACAAAGAGAGCTAAATCCAGTGTCAGGGTCAGGAGCGCTCCCTGAAAGTCATTTTTGTCTCCTGGTCTCAGGTCCCCCCAACAAACTTTGCAAAAGGCCCTTCTTGGAGGTGGAGGTTGTTGGGGAGGTGTGGCACCTCTGAACTTTTTCTTTCAACACTTCACACAAAAATATGTACTAGTCAAGCTAAAAAACAAAAACAGAAAATTTAACTCAGGTTTACATTTAGTTCCAGGCTTGAAGTGTTCTTTAGAAATTTTCCTGACTCCAGAATCTTTTTGCATCTCTTCGTCTTCATCTTGGTGGGGAAGGGGAAGAGAGAAAGTGTAATAGAGTGGAAAAACCACAGACTTTTTGGCTAGCCGTATCTGAATTCAGATCTTGACTGCCCAATATGGCTAATGTGGCGGACAGTGGTGGATTGCTGATCTTAGCAAGCTATTTAACTTAACCGAGAATGTTTCCTCATCTGTAAAATGGGAATATTAGTATTCCTCCTAGCGTTGCTGTAGCCATTCAGTGTCATGTAGATAAAACATCTGGCATATGATTGGTGCTTACTAAATGGTACCTATTATTATTTTCTTCCAACATGAAATTTCTTTAAGAGAAAACAGAAAGAATATCTTTGTAACCAAAAGGTGGTAGTTAGGTAAAGATTTCATCAACAAGACTCAGAAAGCAATAACTGTAAAAGAAATATTTGATAAATTAGACTTCATCAAAATTAAAACTTCTACCCAATAAAGATACCATTTAGAAAAGCTACAGACTAGATTGCTACAGACTGTAGCAGACTACAGATGAGAAGAAAATGTTTCCAGGATGCATATATATGACAAAAGAATTATAGCCCATACCTCTCTGATGGTAGAGGATCTTACAGAGTTTCAGTGGCATTACACTGAATGATTTCACTGTAAGCCCAATTTATGTAGGTGGCCTGAAAATTTACATTAAGTATCTACTGAACCCAAAACATACTCTGAAAACTCCTTATTACCTGACTCCTACTGTGCATTTGTTTTCTGAGGATCTGTCTCTTCTTTTGTTTTTTCTTTATATTGTGAAAGAAACTAGACTTCCACTAAGGAACTTGCTTAAAATGCATACCTGAGGATTTGTTGTATCAGTTAGGGTTTGTGTTTGCAAACAGGATCCACCCTGACTAGTTTATTAAAAAAAGGAATGTTACGAATTTGTTAAAGGATGGTAGATAGTGCACAGAATTTCCAGAAAATCCAGAGAGACATATTCTGAAGCTGAGTAGCAACCACACTCAAGAGCTTCTCCACCAAAAATATTTCTACAAATGCTGTTTGGCACCTGTAATGCCTGGAGCCAGATTCCAGAGATACTGCCAGCACCACCTCTGATGAAACAGCCACCTTCCACTGAAATGCCTACCAGTAACTTCTTCCTCCATATCTGGCCACCTCCTCACATAGCTCACTTCTTAATTCAAGTCCTAACAGCAAGAATCTGATTGATAGAACCTAGATCACATGACTGCAAACTTAGTTGACTTCTACCTTGGAAGAGCAGTCTTAAAATGTAGGAGATCTGAAAAAATACAGGAAGGATATTTTAAAATGCTGGCTGCCAAGATAAGACATGGCTATCCATTATCCCTTCTTCTTGTACAACAGAGTCTAGAAAACTAAAAACATGTCTCGGATACCTTTGCAGTTATGACTCAGGATGTAATTTAGGATTCACCAATCTCATGCTCCTACGTAAGATTTGGAAGGCAGAATTGAGGTGGAGGCCATGCTTTTGTTAGTTATCTCAGTTAATTCTCCTAGCTGGTCTTGGTTGTGTTGAAGTTTGGGGTATGTATATGTGTAAGTGCTTTGTTTTTCTTGTTTTGGTTTTGTTTTTTTGTTCTTTGGTCAGAGTTGGTAGGATTCCTACTATCCAATCCTTAGCTTTATTGTTAAAAGGCAGAATTAGGGGAGCATATATGTTTTGCTATTTGGATTTAGGAAGCATCATTTGATTATGGAATTAGCTATTGCATAATGGTGGCTTTCTGTGCTGTGGATGGTGGATAAAATGGTGTATTTCTAGAGCCATGATTTATAGTGGATTCCTGGTTCCCAATTTTCCTGCTTCTTGAAAAGGTAAGCAGGAAGCTTCCTTCTCTGACTGGCAAGTTTAGTAGTGTTGTCCTAAAATTCATTTCTTCAGCCCTTCCAAGGATTTTCATAAGCACTCGCTCCCTGTATTTAATATCTTTCTGCTTAAAATAGATGATTTCTGTTATTTATCATTTAATATTTTCTAACATAGGCATTAGTGCTATAAATTTCCCTTTATCTATTGCTTTAGCTGCATCTCACAAAATTTGATATGTTGTATTTTCATTTTTATTTAGTTTAAAATATTTTCTAGTTTCCTCTAGTCTCTTTTTTCACTTATGAGTTATTTACTTGTAGGTTATTTAGTTTGCAAATATTTAGAAATTCTCCTAGGTCTTTTGGCTATTGATACTTAATTTAATTCTATTGTGGAAAGACAACATACTTGGATTTGAATTAAATGTATTGTGACTTCTTTTATGGCCTAGAATATGCCTTATCTTGGTAAATGTTCTGTACATCCTTAAAAATAATGTATAATGTGCTGAGGGCTCTATAAATGCCAATATGTCAGGATGCTAGTGTTGTTAAAGTTTTCTGTATTCTCAGTGATTTTCTGTCTATATGCTCTATCAGTTATTGAAATAGGAATGTTAAAACCACTAACTGTAATTGTGTATTTGTCTATTTTTCTATCAGTTTTTGTTTCATATATGTCAATGCTATGTTATATTAAATGCATGAACATTGGGGATTGTCATGTCCTCTAATGAATGCCCTGTTTTATAATTATGAGCAAACCCTCTTTTATCCCTGGTAATATTCTTGCTTGAAATCTACTTAGTCTATTAATAATATATTATTTTGGTTTTCCTTTAACTAGTGTTAGCATGGTATGTCTTTTTCTGTTCTTTTTATTTTGAACTTAGCTGTGTCTTTGAATTTGAAGTGAGTTTCTCGTAGGCAGCATGTAGTTGGATCTTGCTATTTGTTTTTCAATCCAATATTAAAATCTCTGCCTTTTAATTGGGGTGCTGGAGACCATTTACATTTAATAGTTAGACTCGAATATTTCATCCAGCTATTTGTTTTCTATTTGTTCCACTTGTGTTTGTTTATTTTTTCCTCCTGTGACGCTCCTTTTAGATTATTTTTATAGTTCCATATGAAGTTCATCTTATAATGATAAAGTGGCCAGTTCAACAGAGGATATAAAAATTCTACATGTTCATGAGCCTAATAAAATAGCTGATATACACCCACACATATATTATAGTTAGATGTATATAATTTTTATATATACAGGTTAAGTATTCCTAATTTAAAAATCCAAAATCCAAAATACTCCAAAATCTACAACTAAGTGTCAATATGACACTCAAAAAAATGCTTATAGGAGAATTTTGGACTTCAGATTTTTGGATTATGGATGTTCAGCCTGTATCATGTATATGATATGTTAATATATGTATTATTAACTATTTTAGAGATTACTTTAAGGTTTATAGCATATATCTTTAACTTATCAAGGTTTATCTTCAAATAATATTATAGTACTTCACATAAACCTTACTACATAAAACTTACTACAATATACTTCCATTCCTCTCCTCTTCGCCTTTGAGTTATTATTGTCATACATTTTTCTTCTACATGTGTTGGAAATTCTACAATGTATTATTATTATTTTTTTGCTTAAATACTTTTTAAAAGGTTTGTAAAATAAGAAAAATCTTTTATATTTATCCACATAGTTACCATTTCCAGTCTCCTTAATCATTTGTGTAGATTCAAACTTTCATCTGGTATCCATACCTTTTATATACACATGCTATAAACACCCCTATTATTGTTGTTGTTGTTGTTTTGGAGATGGGGTTTCACTCTGTTACCCAGGCTGGAGTGCAATGGCAATCATAGGTCACTGCAGACTCGAACTCCTGAACTCAAGCAATCTTCCCACCTCAACAATCTGAGTAGCTGAGACTACAAGCATGCACCACACCCAGGTAATATTTTTATTTTTTGTAGAGATGGGGTCTCACCATGTTGTCTAGGCTGGTCTTGAACTCCTGGGCTCAAGTGATCCTCCTGCCTTAGCCTCCCAAAGTGCTGGGATTACAGGTGTAAGCCACTGTGTCTGGTCTTGTATTTCTTTGGTTACCAATGCAGTTCTTAATGCTTTGATGAAAAGAGTGGCTTACAAGCATGATATTATTATTTTTATATGCATTCTCAATTATCTTTTAAAGATACACAAATAAAAAATATTTTGTATTGATCCATGTAGTTACCATTTCCAGTGCTTTTCATTCTCTTGTGTAGAACCTGAGTTCTGTCATTTTTCTCATTTTTCTTCTGCCTGAAGAATAAATAGGTCTGCTGGTGATAAATTATTTCTGCTGTTGAATGTCTGAAAAAGTCAATTTCACTTCATTTTTGAAAGTTAGGTTTGAGGGGTGTAAAATTTTAAGTTGAAAGGATTTTCTTTTCCTTTTGATATTTCAAACATGTTGCTCCACTGTCTTCTGGCTTGCAATGTTTCCAGTAAGAAATTGGCAGTAATTATCTTTGTTCTTCTGTACAGTAATGTATCTTTTTTCCTGGCTACTTTTAAGATTTTCTCCTTATCATGTGTTTTAATTAATTTCTCTATGATGTAAATTGTACTGTAGTGTAGTTTTCTTCATGTTTCTTAGGTTTGGGATTTGCTGAACTTGTTGAATCTGTAGGCTTACATTTTCATTAAATTTAGAAAATTTTCAGCCACTATTTTTCCTTTTTTGAGACAAAGTCTTACTCTGTCACACAGGCTGGAGTGCAGTGGTCCAATCTAGGCTAACTGCAACCTGAAACCTCTGCCTCCATGGTTCAAGCAATTCTCATGCCTCAGCCTCCCGAGTAGCTGGGACTACAGGTGTACGTCACCACACCCAGCTATTTTTTGTATTTTTAGTAGAGATGGGGCTTTGCCATGTTGGTGGGGCTGGTCTTAAACTCCTGACCTCAAGTGATCTGCCCACCTAGGCCTCCCAAAGTGCTGGGATTACAGGCATGAGCCACCACACCTGGCCATTATTTCTTAATTTTTTTTTTTTCTGTTACCCACCCACTCCTTTCTTCCTTCAGGAGCTCTGATTACATATATATTGCACTGTTGGACATTTTTCCACAGCTCCCTTATGCTCTGTTTTTCTGTTTTTCAGTCTTCTCTTATGTTTCTTCTTAGATAGCTTCTAGTGCCGTGTCTAAATCTTTTCTTCTGCAATGTTTAATTTGCTGTTAATCTGATTTAGTGAATTTCTCATCTCAGACATTATGACTGTTATACCTGTTTTAATAACCTTGTCTGCTAATTCCATCATTTGTGTCATTTCTGAGTTTATTTCATTTAATTGATTTTTTATTATACTTTAAGTTCTAGGGTACACATGCACAATGTGCAGGTTTATTACATAGGTATACATGTGCCATGTTGGTTTGCTGCACCCATCAACTCGTCATTTACATTAGGTATTTCTGCTAATGCTATCTCTCCCCCAGCCCCCAACCCCACAACAGGCCTGGGTATGTGATGTTCCCTGCCCTGTGTCCATGTGTTCTTGTTGTTCAACTCCCACCTATGAGTGAGAACATGTGGTGTTTGGTTTTCTGTCCTTGTGATAGTTTACTGAGAACGATGGTTTCCACCTTCATCTACGTCCCTGTAAAGGACATGAATTCATCCTTTTTTATGGCTACATAGTATTCCACAGTGTATATGTGCCACATTTTCTTAATCCAGTCTATCATTGATGAACATTTGGGTTGGTTCCAAATCTTTGCTATTGTGAATAATGCCACAATAAACATACGTGTGCATGTGTCTTTATAGTAGAATGATTTAAAATCCTTTGGGTATATACCCAGTAATGGGATCGCTGGATCAAATGGTATTTCTAGTTCTAGATCCTTGAGGAATCACCACACTGTCTTCCACAATGGTTGAACTAATTTACACTCCAACCAACAGTGTAAAAGCGTTCCCATTTCTTCACATCCTCTCCAGCGTCTGTTGTTTCCTGACTTTTTAATGATCACCATTCTAACTGGCATGAGATGGTATCTCATTGTGGTTTTGATTTGCACTTCTCTGATGACCAGTGATGATGAGCATTTTTTCATGTCTGTTGGCTGCATAAATGTCTTCTTTTGAGAAGTGTCTGTTCATATATTTCACCTACTTTTTGATGGGTTTTTTTTGCTTTTTTCTTGTAAATTTGTTTAAGTTCCTTGTAGATTCTGGATATTAGCCCTTTATCAGATGGGTAGATTGCAAAGATTTTCTCCCATTCTGTAGGTTGCCTATTCACTCTGATGATAGTTTCTTTTGCGGTGCAGAAGCTCTTTAGTTTAATTAGGGCAACAGGGGGCAAGCTGAAGCAGGGGGTGGTGTCATCTCACCTGGGAAGCATATATACATTGGGTGCATATATATTTAGGATAGTTAGCTCTTCTTGGCGAATTGATCCCTTTACCATTATGTAGTGGTCTTCTTTGTCTCTTTTCATCTTTGTTGGCTTAAAGTCTGTTTTATCAGAGACTAGGATCGCAACTGCTGCTTTTTTTTTGCTTTCCATTTGCTTGGTAGATCTTCCTCCTTTTGAGCCTATGTGCGTCTTTGCACATGAGATGGGTCTTCTGAATACAACACACCAATGGATCCTGATTCTTCATCCAATTTGCCAGTCTGTGTCTTTCAATTGGTGCATTTAGCCCATTTACATTTAAGGTTACTATTGTTATGTTTGAATTTGATCTTGTCATTATGATGTTAGCTGGTTATTTTGCCCATTAATTGATGCAGTTTCTTCATAGCATGGATGATCTTTACAATTTTGCATGTTTTTGCAGTGGCTGGTACCAGTTGTTCCTTTCCATGATTAGTGCTCCCTTCAGGAGCTCTCGTAAGGCAGGCCTGGTGGTGACAAAATCTCTCAGCATTTGCTTGTCTGTAAAGGATTTTATGTCTCCTTCACTTATGAAGCTTAGTTTGGCTGGATATGAGATTCTGGCTTGAAAATTCTTTTCCTTAAGAATGTTGAATGTTGGTCCCCACTCTTTTCTGGCTTGTAGGGTTTCTGCTGAGAGATCTGCTGTTAGTCTGATGGGCTTCCCTTTGTGGGTAACCTGACCTTTCTCTCTGGGTGCCCTTAACATTTTTTCCTTCATTTCAACCTTGGTGTATCTGATAATTTTCTGTCTTGAGGTTGCTCTTCTCGAGGAGTATCTTTGTGGTGTTCTCTGTATTTCCTGAATTTGAATGTTGGCCTGCCTTGCTAGGTTAGGAAAGTTCTCCTGGATAATATCTTGAAGAGCGTTTTCTAACTTGGTTCCATTCTCCTTGTCACTTTCCAGTATACCAGTCAAACGTTGATTTGGTCTTTTCACATAGTCTCACATTTCTTGGAGGCTTTGTTAGTTTCTTTTCACTTTTTTTTCTCTAATTTTGTCTTCTTGCTTTATTTCATTAATTTGATCTTCAATCACTGATTGAAGATCTTCCGCTTGATTGAATCAGCTATTGAAGCTTGTGCATGCGTCACGAAGTTCTCGTGCCATGGTTTTCAGCTCCATCAGGTCATTTAAAGTCTTCTCTACACTGTTTATTCTAGTTAGCCATTCGTCTAACCTTTTCTCAAGGTTTTTAGCTTCCTTGCGATGGGTTAGAACATGCTCCTTTAGCTCGGAGAAGTTTGTTATTACCAGCCTTCTGAAGCCTACTTCTGTCAACTTATCAAATTCATTCTTCATCCAGTTTTGTTCCCTTGCTGGCAAGAAGCTGAGATCCTTTGGAGGAGAAGAGGTGCTCTGGTTTTTGAGGTTTTCCACTTTTCTGTTCTGGTTTCTCCCCATCTTTGTGGTTTTTATCTACCTTTGGTCTTTGATGTTGGTGACCTACAGATGGGGTTTTGGTGTGGATGATCTTTTTGTTGATGTTGATGCTATTGCTTTCTGTTTGTTAGTTTTCCTTCTAACAGTCAGGACCCTCAGCGGCAGGTCTGTTGGAGTTTGCTGGAGGTCCACTCCAGACCCTGTTTGCCTGGGTATCACCAGCAGAGGCTGCAGAACAGCAAATACTGCTGCCTGATCCTTCCTCTGGAAGCTTCGTCCCAGAGGAGCGCCCGCCTGTTTGTGGTGTCTGTGGGCCCCTACTGGGAGGTGTTTCTAAGTCAGGCTACACGCGGGGGTCAAGGACCCACTTGAGGAGGCAGTCTGTCCGTTTTCAGAGCTCAAATGCTATGCTGAGAGAACCAATGCTCTCTTCAGAGCTGTCAGACAGGGATGTTTAAGTCTTCGGAAGCTGTCTGCTGCCTTTTGTTCTACTATGCCCTCCCCGAGAGGAGGAATCTGTAGAGGCAGTAGGCCTTGCTGAGTTGCAGTGGGCTCCGCCTAGTTTGTGCTTCCCGGCCCCTTTGTTTACACTGTGAGCTACTCAAGCCTGAGCTATTCAAGCCTCAGCAATGGTGGACGCCCCTCTCCCCCGCCAGGCTCAGCCTCACAGGTTGATCTCAGACTGCTGCGCTAGCAGTGAGCAAGGCTCTGTGGGTGTGGGACCCACCAAGCTAGGCACGGGAGGGTATCTCCTGTTCTGCCCATTGCTAAGACTATGGGAAAAGTGCAGCGTTTGGTCAGGAGTGTATTGTTTCTCCAGGTACAGTTTGTCATGGCTTCCTGTGTCTAGGAAAGGGAAATACCCTGACCCCTTGTGCTTCCCAGGTGAGGTGACACCACCCCCCTGCTTCAGCTTGCCCTCTGTGGGCTGCACCCACTGTCCAATCAGTGCCAATGAGATGAACCAGGTACCTCAGTTGGAAATGCAGCAATCACCCGTCTTCTGCATTGATCTTGCGGGGAGCTGCAGACTGGAGCTGTTCCTATTCTGCCATCTTGGAAGCCCTCCCATTTAATCGATTTTTTTTTTCATATCACAAGTCATATTTTACTGCTCATGTGTATGTTGGGTAAGTTTTGACTGTATGTTAGATGTTGTATATTTTACTTTATTTGGTGCTGAACATTTTTATAGTCCAATAAATATTCTGGGCTTTGTTCTGGAATTCAGTTAAATTGCTTGTAAACATTCTTATTCTTTCAAGTCTTGCCTTTAAATTTAGTTTGATGACATCAGAGCAGCATTCAATCTAAGACTGAATTTTCTCCACTGTTGAAGCAAAGCCCTAAAGCCCTTCTGAATATTCTGTCCAATGTTTCATGAATGATGAAATTTTATACTCTGGAAGATGAGAATAGGAGCTATTGTCAGCCTTGTGTGAGCTCCAAACATTGTTCACTCTAATCCTTTAATGTGATTCTTTCCCTCTCCTTGGGTAGCTTCCTCACATGCATTTACTAATCTTTTCTCTAGTGAGGACTCAAGAGGGATCCTTTGTAGATTTGCAGAGCTCTTTCACTCTATGCAGGTCTTTCTTCTTGGTCCTTTGCTCTATAAACTTGAATTTTCATGTTCTCTCTACACCTCTATCCTTGTCTCCTCAACTTAGGGATGTCACCAAACACTGCCTGGGATCCCCCTCCCTGAACCAAGTGAGAGTTCCCCAGAAACTCTCTCTAGACTGTAAGTCGGTACAATCATAGGAGCCCCTCATTTGTTTCTCGTCTCTTGGAGAATACATCTCTTTATTACCAGATTCTCATTTTTAAAACCATTGTTTCTTATATTGTTTTATTTTGTTGATATTTTCGGTGAGAGGATAAATCTAGTCCTTGCTATTCCATCTTGACCAGACATCAATGTCCTTGTTATCTGCCAATGATCCTTGACTAATACATATGCCAACCTTGCTTCTGTTGGATAATTTCTGCTACTTGACGTCTGCTACCATAATGCCTTCATCATCCTTATTCAATCAGAGAGATGATTTCAATGGTAACATCTTCCACATGCATCCCCAGTCCACAGAAAATAGCTGCTACAATACAACACCAATCCATTGGTGCTCCCTTCACTAACGTTATATCTTCGGGCTGTGGAAAATGAAGTATATTTTGGGCTGTCTCAAGGACATCTTTATTTGTTGTGTGAATGGATCACATATTAAATTCACTCCAACATTCTTCTTCTTTCTAAAGTCTTGGGATTTCTTCATCTCTACATTTTCTCTAACACTGTCTAGCGTCTCAGCTTCCATTTGGTATAGATCTTTGCTGAGACTAAGTTTTAGCCAACCAAACAAGAAATCATTAGAATTACCCCCAACTGTTTGAGCTAGCACACTAGTGGAGATCCAAAATCTTCACTAAGTGAACTCATAATAATGAATTTGACCCAATCTAAAATTGTTTAGATCCACCTTCATGTAGCCTATCATTTACTAAAATGCATATTTCCAAGTTTCTGACTATATAAATTAGCAAAATCTTGTTATTTTTGCTTCACTTTGCCAGAATGACATTGTAATTGCCTCTTTGGTCATATCTGGCAATCTGACTTTAGTTACAGGTATGAAGCAATGAGAAGTGGGTAACAGTATATGAGGAAAATATTAATTTCTACTACTAAGATAACATCCTTTAGCAAGGTAATTTCAGACATTAATCAGGGCAGGAAAAGTCTTAAAGAAGGAAGAAAGGGTTTCTCCTGCTGAGACTTTGGAAATTGACATGCTCTTAAATGTCCCCATACTGGCCAGGCGTCGGTGGCTCACGCCTGTAATCCCAGCACTTTGGGAGACTGAGGCGGGCAGATCATGAGGTCAAGAGATCGAGACCATCCTGGCCAACATTGTGAAACCTCGTCTCTACTAAAAATACAAAAATTAGCCAGGTGTGGTGGCAGGTGCCTGTAATCCTAGCTACTCGGGAGGCTGAGGCAAGAGAATTGCTTGAACCCGGGAGGCAGAGGTTTCAGTGAGCCGAGATCGCACCACTGCATTCCAACCTGGATGACAGTGCAAGACTGTCTCAAAAGAAAAAAAAGTCCCCATACTGATTCTCCATGTTTCACTCTTTCTCAGTCAGTACCCTAACTTCCACATAAGAATCCTCTTAAGGCTATGAATTCAACCTATTTCATAATTCAGCATCCTGCTGAATTATGCTACATCCGCATACAGATAGCATAGAAACTATCTGTTTGTAGGACAGTCTAATACACTTAAAATTTTAACTTCTGATTTATCATTTTCTTTCTTTAAAGCCCCCAACTGAGTTAAAAGCAGCAAGTTCAGTCAGTACTACTTGCATTCCTCAGCCCCTTCTGTGTCATGGAGGCCACCAAAGCCTTGAGTAGGTAGATCAGGTGATAATGAAAGTAATTATTTCATCACTTTCTGTCATGGGCTGCCAGAATCCCATCCTTTAATACTAACTAACTAAACGTGACCTTGCCTTCAAACCTGACCATGTCAGATAACCAGCCACCAAATCCCCATTTTATTGGGGATCTGTTGCTAGTAACCATTCTAAGTACAAATCAGTACATCTGTCAGCGTCTTTAGATGCACTCAGCAGAATCTATTCTTACAATTTAAGCAAAAAAAAAAAAAAAAAAGGTTTAAGAATATTAAGTAACTCCTAGAATCTCCTGGAGGCCAGAAGAGCCAAACCCTGAAGGTAAACAGCCAGAAACAATGTCCTACTATGTGGTCTCATAACAGTTTACTGGGTACGAGAAACTCCACCTCTGCCACTCCCAAAGATCTGGAGACCTCTGCCACCACACCTGCTTGAAGACTTGAGATCACTCACATGAAGCTATTTCGTTATATTGCTTGTTTCCAAATCCAGGTCTCACGAGGGTGTGTCTGATTGCCAGAATTTGGATCACTTGATTGTACCTAGCTCCATGAGGTCTGCAGTGGTGCACTTTCTGGTTTCTACCTTGGGAAGACAGATTTCATAATATGGGAAATTACCAAAATGTAAGAAGTTTAAACATGTGGAATTTTTAGCCACTGTTACCCATAGTGCACATTTATAATTTAATCCACTCATATGTATACACAGAAATGCACAATTTTAGTTGCCCCAAATCTCTGAACTCTGAAGATCAGTAAAACCTCCATTCAGATTTACTTTTCTCTGCTTAAATGGAAATGTGAGGGATACGAAAAGAAGCCAAAGTAGCCTGCAAAGCAGTCTTGCCTGAGACAGGAAGGCTAGATGTGGTGCCAGGAGTGCCCCTCCCTCCTGGAAATTCCATCACTCTGTCACCATGCAATATACCTGAATGACCCTTGCTGCAATATTGCATACTCGTTCCTCTATTTATAAAGCAGAATTTCTGGGTAGGAGAGCCCTGGCGAATGTCAGGCTGCCTCTGTGCCAAGATAGGATTAGGGTTCTCTGCATCTTGGTCACACCAATTGCTCCCAGAAAAGACAGAGGCCGGCTGTGGCTAAAATTACAGTAACCAGCCCCACCTGACCCCCAGTAGCCAGCCCATCATGCCCACTTTTGGAATAGCTGATGTTCTCTGCTCCTTCTGGGGATCGGGTGGCTGAGGACTGCAGCCAGGGCTCATCTGTGTGGTGATGTGGACTCCAGGGTGTGCAGCGGAAGCAATATCACCTGGGATTAAAGGATTGCTGCCTCTTTAAATCTGATCTCTCTCAGAGTTATTAGTAGGCTGTCCTTTGCCAATTTTTCTGCCATCATTCATTCAGGACTATAATTTTGTCCAGAGAAAAAGATCTCCGGATTCAGAA